>NC_042960.1:67501865-67561865 GCF_901001165.1 Salmo trutta
GAGAGAGGAGGAGAGAGAAAGAGAGGGGAGAGAGAGAGGGGGGAAGGGGGGAGAGAGAGAAAGAGAGAGGGAAGATAGAGAGAGAGAGAGAAGCAGCACATCATATAATAACTACATCAGCCCCATGCTTGAGAGGATGTCATCCAGGCAGAATGGCTAAGCCTCTGAAGAGACCACTTACTACACAGCATGATGGGATTGATAGTGAAGAGACTTCGTACTACACAGCATGATGGGATTGATAGTGAAGAGACTTCCTACTACACAGCCTGATGGGATTGATAGTGAAGAGACCACTTACTACACAGCATGATGGGATTGATAGTGAAGAGACTTCCTACTGCACAGCCTGATGGGATTGATAGTGAAGAGACTTCCTACTGCACTGCCTGATGGGATTGCTGTACTCTAAATCATTAAACTGTAAATCACTGTACTGTAAATCACTGAACTGTAAATCACTGTACTGTAAATCATTAAACTGTAAATCACTCTACTGTAAATCACTGTACTGTAAATCATTAAACTGTAAATCACTGTACTGTAAATTACTGAACTGTAAATCACTGTACTGTAAATCATTAAACTGTAAATCACTGTACTGTAAATCATTAAACTGTAAATCACTGTACTGTAAATCACTGTGCTGTAAATAACTGTACTGTAAATCATTAAACTGTAAATCACTGTACTGTAAATCACTGTACTGTAAATCATTAAACTGTAAATCACTCTACTGTAAATCACTGTACTGTAAATCATTAAACTGTAAATCACTGAACTGTAAATCACTGTACTGTAAATCATTGTGCTGTAAATCACTGTACTGTAAATCATTAAACTGTAAATCACTGTACTGTAAATCACTGCGCTGTAAATCACTGTACTGTAAATCACTGTACTGTAAATCACTGTACTGTAAATCATTGTGCTGTAAATCACTGTGCTGTAAATCACTGTGCTGTAAACCACTGTACTGTAAATCACTGTGCTGTAAATCACTGTACTGTAAATCACTGCGCTGTAAATCACTGTGCTGTAAATCACTGTACTGTAAATCATTGTGCTGTAAATCACTGTACTGTAAATCCCTGTACTGTAAATCACTGTACTGTAAATCACTGTACTGTAAATCACTGCGCTGTAAATCATTGTGCTGTAAATCACTCTACTGTAAATCACTGTACTGTAAATCATTGTGCTGTAAATCACTGTACTGTAAATCACTGTACTGTAAATCACTGCGCTGTAAATCATTAAACTGTAAATCACTGTACTGTAAATCATTGTGCTGTAAATCACTGTACTGTAAATCCCTGTACTGTAAATCACTGTACTGTAAATCACTGTACTGTAAATCACTGTACTGTAAATCACTGTACTGTGCGTCGCTCTGGATTAGTTCTCCTACATAGTCATGTTTTAGTCAGGTTTTATTTCTCCGTAAGTAAAAACTCCTCGTTCTTTCTACACAGTTATCTTCCATTTCAATATGTGATTAGTCTGCTCACAAATCCCCAGTTATGTATCCTTCCACTAGGGACTGTATTTATTGCCCTTTCTCTCTCTCTGTATCCTTCCACTATGGACTAGGTCCCTAAATGCACCCTATTCCATAGTGCACTACTTTAACAAAGGCCCACAGGGCTCTGGTCTAAAGTAGTGCACTACATAGGGAATAGGGTGCCATTTGAGATATAGACTGAGACTCTCCCCACAGTTTAATAATAAATCACAGTGTTTAACCATTTGTCTCTCTGTTTGATTAAGGACTGGATACATAAACTGGGGCTGTAAATTACAGCGTCGTCGTCAAGTAGACCGACCCAGAGTAATGTCACCGACACAACAATGAGATAGATATTTAATCGGGACGTATAAATGTGAAGCATCCGGCTTGGTGTTTCCACTCACTACCAAATATGGTAATGAGAGGAAGCCCAGTGGCCGGGAGAGAGAGAAGATGGAACGAGATGGATTTTGGCTCAACATTCTGCACATTTTCTCCATCAATGAAACATTTGATCTCAATACAGTTTTCTGTTCCAAAAACTAGAATCTGTTATGAACAGAGTGGACTAAGTTTTGTAGACTTTGCACTTTGCCAAAGTTGTAATAAATTGCGGTGTTTAGAAGGAGTGCGAAGGCGAATTGAGTTATTGCACAAGCGCCCTTCACAGAGTAGCTGTTCCCTAATTGAAGTTAAATGAAAAAGGGTTAGGGTATGGACGTCCCAAGGATGCAAGATGGCATTACCCTTTGGAGAGTTTGGACAATGGGATTTCTGCATTATTCAAAATTCTAAAAGTTGGCCCAACTCTCTAAATATATGGCTCTGGAGTGACCAATGGCCCAACTCTCTAAATATATGGTTCTGGAGTGACCTATGGCCTAACTCTCTAATTATATGGTTCTGGAGTGACCTATGGCCCAACTCTCTAAATATATGGCTCGGGAGTGACCAATGGCACAACTCTCTAAATATATGGTTCTGGAGTGACCTATGGCCTAACTCTCTAATTATATGGCTCTGGAGTGACCAATGGCCTAACTCTCTAATTATATGGCTCTGGAGTGACCTATGGCCCAACTCTCTAAATATATGGCTCTGGAGTGACCTATGGCCCAACTCTCTAATTATATGGCTCTGGAGTGACCAATGGCCTAACTCTCTAAATATATGGCTCTGGAGTGACCAATGGCCCAACTCTCTAATTATATGGTTCTGGAGTGACCAATGGCCCAACTATCTAATTATATGGTTCTGGAGTGACCAATGGCCCAACTCTCTAAATATATGGTTCTGGAGTGACCTATGGCCTAACTCTCTAATTATATGGTTCTGGAGTGACCAATGGCCCAACTCTCTAAATATATGGTTCTGGAGTGACCAATGGCCCAACTCTCTAAATATATGGTTCTGGAGTGACCTATGGCCCAACTCTCTAAATATATGGCTCTGGAGTGACCTATGGCCCAACTCTCTAATTATATGGTTCTGGAGTGACCAATGGCCTAACTCTCTAATTATATGGTTCTGGAGTGACCTATGGCCCAACTCTCTAATTATATGGTTCTGGAGTGACCAATGGCCTAACTCTCTAATTATATGGTTCTGGAGTGACCAATGGCCCAACTCTCTAAATATATGGCTCTGGAGTGACCAATGGCCCAACTCTCTAAATATATGGCTCTGGAGTGACCTATGGCCCAACTCTCTAAATATATGGCTCTGGAGTGACCTATGGCCCAACTCTCTAAATATATGGCTCTGATAAGAGAAGCTGATACAGTATGTAAAGGATTTTTCTATAAGTCATTATTAGGTCCCAGGGCATTAGAAGGACATCTTTAGATATCTATAGTAATCCCCCAGATAGAAGCTCTATCCACAGACATGTACACTGATTGAATAGAAAGCTCATATTCATAGCTTTGCCATTTTTTAGTTCCCCCCCGTCACCCCCCCCCCCCCCCTCCCCTCTCTCCTCTCTCAATTCATCTTCTAAACAGACATGGACATTAGACCCACGCCTCAGCAGCAACAGCAGCAACAATCCCACAAATCATTTCCAATTCTACATGAGTGAATTAACCATGAAGAGCAGGACATCATCAATTTCCTCCCGGCAGGGCAACAATAACATAGAGGTGAAGAACCTTCCCATTCTCTGGCCGACGTTACTCTCCACACCATATGACAGATGTTAAACAGTTTTCCTAACCCAGGCTCCTTTTCATTCTTTCAGCGGGTTCAGGGAGCAACATTTCCGATGTATCGGTTTATACCAACAATCATCATAACTCTGCCTGGGAAAAAAAGGGAGACGTGCCATTACTGTGAAATATTAAATTGTTGGTTTGAAATCCATAAAGACGGTTCTTCACCCTGTGCTTGTGCTCTCTGCTCTGGTCAGTCGGGATCACACTATGAGCTGTGGCACCCTATTCCCTAGTGCACTCCTTTTGACCAAGGCCCTGTGGAGACACACAACCAAAGGATAAGGCTTCCAGTGGCTTCAGTGTCTTTGATCTCTGATTCAGGAAGAAATGAATGTTTCTTCTCTGACAGCCAGGAGTGAACAGGTATGGACTGTAGCCCTAGAATGAAGGAGTGAACAGGTATGGAATGTAGCCCTAGAATGAAGGAGTCAACAGGTATGGACTGTAGCCCTAGAATGAAGGAGTCAACAGGTATGGAATGTAGCCTTAGAATGAAGGAGTCAACAGGTATGGACTGTAGCCCTAGAATGAAGGAGTCAACAGGTATGGACTGCAGCCCTAGAATGAAGGAGTCAACAGGTATGGAATGTAGCCCTAGAATGAAGGAGTCAACAGGTATGGACTGTAGCCCTAGAATGAAGGAGTCAACAGGTATGGACTGTAGCCCTAGAATGAAGGAGTCAACAGGTATGGACTGTAGCCCTAGAATGAAGGAGTCAACAGGTATGGAATGTAGCCTTAGAATGAAGGTGTGTATTGATGATATGTTAGGTGGAACTAAGCAATATGGTGGACCGCCGCGTCGGTCACACTCTGCCAGGTCAAATTGAACCCTTATCTTCCCCCTTGGCCCTTTAATGTTTGCAGATCTACAAGGTCAAAGTAATATGGAAGAAGTCAGGAAGAGCCATCACCGCACTGCTGATGCCTAACCAGACAATATGCAATAGGACAGGCAAGGGTTTGGGCCACGAGGACAGGCAAGGGTTAGGGCCAAGATGACAGGCAAGGGTTAGGGCCAAGATGACAGGCAAGGGTTAGGGCCAAGAGGACAGGCAAGGGTTAGGGCCAAGAGGACAGGCAAGGGTTTGCGCCAAGAGGACAGGCAAGAGTTAGGGCCAAGAGGACAGGCAAGGGTTAGGGCCAAGAGGACAGGCAAGGGTTAGGGCCAAGAGGACAGGCAAGTGTTATGGCCAAGAAGACAGGCAAGGGTTGGGGGCAAGAGAACAGGAAGGGTTAGGGCCAAGAGGACAGGCAAGGGTTATGGCCAAGGGGACAGGCAAGCATTATGGACAAGGGGGCAAACTGAACTGAATATCCAAGATGGCGTGGCAGTCAGACATCTTTGCCTTGTCTCGTCCCATGTATCTAAAGTATTTATATTTACCTCCGAACTGGAATACCTCAACTGAAGCTAGCTAGCTAACTAGCTACCAGCTATCAGCTATCAGTCAGCTAACCTTTAGCTCGGAAAGCTCTCGCAAGTTCGTACAACGCATTTCAAACCAGAGCATACCGGACCTATTTTTCTCTCCATATCCCCGGATTCCTACCGCAAACTCTGAACCCTTTCATCTGGATCATGGCAGCTAGCTAACCGCAACCTGGGTTGACTACTCCTGGCTAACGTTTCCATCACGGAGCAAGCACCAACTTGCCTGGGGCTAGCCCATGCTAGGCTAGGGCCCCTTGGCCCTAACCCAGGCTAGGGCTCCTGGGCTACTCCTGAAGCCCACTCCTCGGCTACAATATCCGGACCCCTTCTACTGCCGGTACGGGGAATGGAACCCCTCCGATCCTTCACGACTGGAATACCGACATAATCTGCCCGAGGATCCCAACAGGCCCCTCAGGCGCGACGTCCCCTGAAGGCCCATTCTGCTAATCGCGGCCTGCTAGCTATCTATAGCATATTGGACAGTTAGCTGATCCACCGGCCAGTTTCTTGGACCACTATACCAATTTTGCCAATTGGACTTGGACCCCTTTGCTACTTGGAACCCTACTAACTCCACGACTGGTCTATCGACGTCACCGCACGAGGAGGCAAAAACAGACTTTTCCCCCATCGCGACGTCCCTCTAAGGCCCTTATGCTAGCTTGCTAGCCCCGGCCTGCTAACTGCTAGCTTGCTATCCCTGGCCTGCTAACTGTCTGAATCGCCATGTCCCCAGCCAGCCCAACCACTCACTGGACCCATACAAAATAGAATTGCCAAAGGGGGTGGTCTTGCAATCTACTGCAGAGATAGCCTGCAGAGTTCTATCTTACTATCCAGGTCTGTTCCAAAACAATTCGAGCTTCTACTTCTAAAAATTCACCTTTCCAGAAACAAGTCTCTCACCGTTGCCGCTTGCTATAGACCAATCTCTGCCCCCAGCTGTGTCCTCGACACCATATGTGAATTGATTGCCCCCCATCTATCTTCTGAGCTCGTGCTACTAGGTGACCTAAACTGGGACATGCTTAACACCCCAGCGATCCTACAATCTAAGCTTGATGCCCTCAATCTCACACAAATGATCAATGAACCTACCAGGTACAACCTCAAATCTGTAAACACGGGCACCCTCATAGATATCATTCTAACTAACTCGCCCTCCAAATACACCTTTGCTATTTTCAAACAAGATCTCAGTGATCACTGCCTCATTGCCTGTATCCGTAATGGGTCAGCAGTCAAACGACCACCCCTCATCACTGTCAATCGACCTGGCCGGGGTATCCTGGAATGACATTGACCTCCTTCCGTCAGTAGAGGATGCCTGGTTATTCTTTGAAAGTGCCTTCCTCACCATCTTAAATAAGCATGCTCCATTCAAAAAAATGTAGAACTAGGAATAGATATAGCCCTTGGTTCACTCCAGACCTGTCTGCCCTTGACCAGCACAAAAACATCCTGTGGCGTTCTGCATTAGCATCGAATAGCCCACGTGATATGCAACTTTTTAGGGAAGTTAGGAACCAATATACACAGGCAGTTAGGAAAGCTAAGGCCAGCTTTTTCAAACAGAAATGTGCATCCTGTAGTACAAACTCAAAAAAGTTCTGGGACACTGTAAAGTCCATGGAGAATAAGAGCACCTCCTCCCAGCTGCCCACTGCACTGAGGCTAGGAAACACTGTCACTACCAATAAATCCATAATAATTGAGAATTTCAATAAGATTTTTTCTCGGCTGGCCATGCTTTCCACCTGGCTACCGCTACCCCGGTAAACAGCCCTGCGCTCCCCACAGCAACTCGCCCAAACCTCCCCACTTCTCCTTCTCCCAAATCCAGATAGCTGATGTTCTGAAAGAGCCGCAAAATCTGGACCACTACAAATCAGCCGGGCTAGACAATCTGGACCCTCTCTTTCTAAAATTATCTGCCGAAATTATTGCAACCCCCATTACTAGCCTGTTCAACCTCTCTTTCGTATCGCCTGAGATTCCCATAGATTGGAAAGCTGCCGCGGTCATCCCCCTCTTCAAAGGGGGAGACACTCTAGACCCAAACTGCTACAGACCTATATCTATTCTACCCTGCCTTTCTAAGGTCTTTGAAAGCCAAGTTAACAAACAGATTACCAACCATTTCGAATCTCCCCGTACCTTCTCCGCTATGCAATCTGGTTTCAGAGCTGGTTATGGGTGCACCTCAGCCACGCTCAAGGTCCTAAACAATATCATAACCACCATCGATAAGAGACATTACTGTGCAGCCGTATTCATCGACCTGGCTAAGGCTTTCGACTCTGTCAATCACAACATTCTTATTGGCAGACTCAACAGCCTTGGTTTCTCAAATGATTGCCTCGCTTGGTTCACCAACTACTTCTCCGATAGAGTTCAGTATGTAAAATCGGAGTGCCTGTTGTCCGGACCTCTGGCAGTCTATGGGGGTGCCACAGGGTTCAATTCTCGGGCCGACTCTCTTCTCTGTATACATCAATGATGTCGCTCTCGCTGCTGGTGATTCTCTGATCCACCTCTACGCAGACGACACCATTCTGTATACCTCTGGCCCTTCGTTGGACACTGTGTTAACAAACCTCCAGATGAGCTTCAATGCCATACAACTCTCCTTCCGTGGCCTCCAACTGCTCTTAAATGCAAGTAAAACTAAATGCATGCTCTTCAACCGATCGCTACCAGCACCTGCCCGCCTGTCCAGCATCACTACTCTGGACGGTTCTGACTTAGAATATGTGGACATCTACAAATACCTAGGTGTCTGGTTAGACTGTAAACTCTCCTTCCAGACCCACATTAAACATCTCAAATCCAAAATTAAATCTAGAATCGGCTTCCTATTTTGCAACAAAGCATCCTTCACTCATGCTGCCAAACATACCCTCGTAAAACTGACCATCATACCGATCCTCGACGCATTGAATACGTCCATAAAATCACAATGAGGACATAGCAAGTTTTCCTTAATCATTGGGTACATCATACGAAAAACAGAGTAATCTTAAATAGGGACATATTTTAAATTCACAACATAACATACATAGGCATTTCATCATTAAGTCCTTTAGGAAATAATGTCTGGGGGGTGAAAATCCAAAAACATTCTCTTTTGCTCAGAGTATTATTAATATCACCTCCCCTGTCTGATATCTTGACTTTCTCTATACCACAAAATCTAAAGGTAGAAATGTCATGCTTTAGGTCGTTAAAATGTACTGCGACTGGATAATCCCTGTCGTTTCTCCTGATTGAACTTTTATGTTCACTAATTCTCTGTTTGAGAGAGCGGGAGGTTTTACCGACATAGCAGAGCCAACATGGACATTTAATAATGTAAATAACATGGGTGGTGGTATCATCATATTGTTGCACTGTGCGCATCCTCTGCATTTACCATTTACCATTTGGTAGAGGGCGTAAAAGAGCCTGGCTGATTTTCTTTCGTGGCTGGCAGTTGGCATGAACCAATTTATCGCTTAAATTGCGACCTCTCCTATACACAATGAGTTTTTTTTTGCGAATTCAAAGTATATGTGGTTGTGAACATTACGGAGTGTTCTTTTGCTTTAGCGGGTCTTTTTTTGTAACAATTCATCTTGTGTTTTTCCCAATGCCAAATGAAGAGCTTCATCCACACATTGTGGCGAATAGCCTCTTCTTAGAAACCGATCCTCGACTTCGGCGATGTCATTTGCAAAATAGCCTCAACAAACTGGATGCAGTCTATCACAGTGCCATCCGTTTTGTCACCAAAGCCCCATATACTACCCACCACTGCGACCTGTATGATCTCGTTGGCTGGCCCTCGCTTCATACTCGTCGCCAAACCCACTGGTTCCAGGTCATCTACAAGTCTCTGCTAGGTAATGCCCCGCCTTATCTCAGCTCACTGGTCACCATAGCAGCATCCACCCGTAGCACGCGCTCCAGCAGGTATATCTCACTGGTCACCCCCAAAGCCAATTCCTCCTTTGGCCGCCTTTCCTTACAGTTCTCTGCTGCCAATGACTGGAACGAACTGCACAAATCTCTGAAGCTGGAGACTCTTACTCCCTCACTAGCTTTAAGCACCAGCTGTCAGAGCAGCTCACAGATCACTGCACCTGTACATAGCTCATCTGTAAATAGCCCATCCAATCTACCTCATCCCCATACTGTATTTATTTATTTATTTATTTACCTTGCTCCTTTGCTCCCCAGTATCTCAACTTGCACATTCATCTTCTGCACATCCTACCATTCCAGTGTTTAACTGCTATATTGTAATTACTTTGCCACCATGGCCTATTTATTGCCTTACCTCTCTTGTCCTACCTCATTTGCACATGCTGTATATATATTTTTCTACTGTATTATTGATTGTATGTTTGTTTATTCCATGTGTAACTCTGTGTTGTTGTATGTGTCAAATTGCTTTGCTTTATCTTGGCCAGGTCGCAGTTGCAAATGAGAACTTGTTCTCAACTAGCCTACCTGGTTAAATAAAGGTGAAATTAAAAAATATATATAAAAAAATTGGCACCAGCTGTCAGAGAAACTGCAAGACAGGTAAGAACACTGGGTACTGGGTAGGAGACATCTGTTGTAATTGATCCTGATAGCTTTAAAGCCATCTGTCTTGTCCACCAATGAGACAGGGAGATACAGCCCATAGGGATGCCAGACAGCCAACCAGAAGGGCAGGTGTTGTTCCACCCCAGAATTTCCCACTGTTGATAATGATGATGCATTCTAGAGAAAGGCAATTTGCCAAATTTTTTGCATGCATCCCAAATGGTCAAAAGCAATGCACTATATAGGAAATGTGGTGCAATTTGGGACACAGCTTCTCTCACATGAGTGTGATGTTCAGAGGTCATCATTAATAATCAGAAACTATAAAAATTTGCCCTTTGACCTTAAAAATTATAATGTGTTTTCATCCTGTATCTCTATATAAGATGATAAACATATACTGCAGAATGTGAAGAAAATGTACAGAAATTAGATACCGTGTTCACTGAAATACTGATACAAATAGATACCTTGTTGACTGAAATACTGATACAAATACATACCTTGTTGACTGAAATACTGATACACAAACTGCATGTCACTGTGGGGGCGAATATTATTTGCCGTAGCTGTCAGGGATTTTATTTCCGATGTTCCCCCACTTCTCCAAGGTTTAATAATATTTGTCAGAAATGTTTTCGTTTTTTTCTCACACAGGATCCGTTTGTGTGAAGGTGTTTGCTAAGAGATAATTCAATTGTGTTATCCAAACAGCTTCAATGTGAGGCAACCCTGAAAAACTAATCATTTCTCATCTCCAGCTATATAACCTTTAAAAAAATGTAATTCAATATTTCTGCCAATTCAATGCCATCCTGGACAGCCGCCAAACCTTGGAAAAAGTATTTCTATAGCTGAAGTTAAGTTGAAAGTTGAGGCCAATTTTCAAACATGCAGACAGGCCTGCGTCCCAAATGGTACCCTTTTGCTTACATTTGACCAGCGCCAAGACTGCTATACAGGGAATGGTTTGCTATTTGGGATGTATTGTAGGTAACCTTTATTTAACTAGGCAAGTAAGTTAAGATCAAATTCTTATTCACAATGACGGCCTACCAAAAGGCAAAATGTCACAAGTATCTTCGTCTTCTGACGATATAACGAAATCGTCGTCGGAAAAGGATGACCAATACGCAGCAGAGTCGATATAGTTCATCTTGAACATTTAATTAAATCAACACGAATACAAAAAACAACAAACAAGAAAACGAACGATAAACTGACAGTCTGCTAAGCATAGGCTCAACACAGAACAATCACCCACAAATAACAACCACAAACACACCCTAATATATGGGACTCTCAATCAAAGGCAGATAGACAACACCTGCCTTCAACTGAGAGTCCCAACCCCAATCAACACAACATAGAAACACACTCACCAGACTAGACATAGAAATACATAAACATAGACTATAAACCAAAACCCCGGAAATACTAAATCAAACACCCTTTAACCAAACACACCACCCTGAACCACATAAAACAAATACCCTCTGCCACGTCCTGACCAAACTACAATACTAATTAACCCTTATACTGGCCAGGACGTGACACAAAAGGCCTCCTGCGGGGACGGGGGCTGGGATATAAAAAATAAAGAATAATAATAAATATATATATATATATAAATATATAAATAAAACATATACAAAAATATATATAAATATAGGACAAAACACACATCACGACAAGAGAGACAACACAACACTAAATAAAGAGAGACCTAAGATAACAACATAGCAAGGCAGCAACACATGACAACACAGCATGGTAGCAGCACAACATGACAACAACATGGTAGCAACACAACATGATAACAACATGGTAGCAACACAACATGACAACAACATGGTAGCAACACAACATGATAACAACATGGTAGCAACACAACATGATAACAACATGGTAGAAACACAACATGACAACAACATGGCAGCAACACAACATGACAACAACATGGTAGCAACACAACATGACAACAACATGGTAGCATCACAACATGACAACAACATGGTAGCAACACAACATGACAACAACATGGTAGCAACACAACATGATAACAACATGGTAGCAACACAACATGATAACAACATGGTAGAAACACAACATGACAACAACATGGCAGCAACACAACATGACAACAACATGGTAGCAACACAACATGACAACAACATGGTAGCATCACAACATGACAACAACATGGTAGCAACACAACATGACAACAACATGGTAGCAACACAACACAGCAGCAGCCCAACATGGTAGCAACACAACACATGGTACAACCATTATTGAGCACAGATAACAGATAACAACACAAAGGACAAGAAGGTAGGGACAACAATACAACAGACTGCATGTATTTCCCCAGTAGAGAGAGAGCGAGATAGCGATATCTCCTGCCCAATGTATGACCATATTACAGATACCTATTTCCCTCAGATTACAAAGACCCACAAAGAATTCCAAAAACAAATCCAATTTTGATAAACTCCCATATCTACTGGATGAAATACCACAGTGTACCATCACAGCAGCAAGATTTGTGACCTGTTGCCACAAGAAAAGGGCAACCAGTGAAGAACAAACACCATTGTAAATACAACCCATATTTATGCTTATTTATTTTCCCTTATGTACTTTAACCATTTGTGCATCGTTACAACACTGTATATATAGACATAATATGACATTTGAAATGTCTTTTATTTTAGAACTTTTGTGAGTGTAATGTTTACTGTTCATTTTTATTGTTTATTTCACTTTTGTTTATTATCTATTTCACGTGCTTTGGCAATAAAGCCCTTTGATTTGAATTGAGAGAGAGATGATCAAGTCGTTTTTCCTCCAGCCCCTTCTCTTCTAGTCATCGATATGGTCCACACAACTCTCTCTCTCTTTCCCTATCCTCCTCTCTCTCTATCTGTCTCCCTCTTCATCTCTCTCTCTCTCTGTATCTCTCTCTCCCTCTCCATATCTCTCTCTCACTCTCCATCTCTCTCTCCCTGTCTCTCACCCTCTCAATCTCTCTCTCCCTCTTCATCTCTCTCTCTCCCGCTCCCACTCCATCTCTCTCTCTCTTTCTCTCTCTATCCATCTCTGTCTATCCCTCTCCCTCTCTCGCTCTCTCCATCTCTCTCGCCCTCTCAATCTCTCTCTCCCTCTCCATCTCTCTCTCTGTATCTCTCTCTCTCACTCTCCATCTCTCTCTCCCTGTCTCTCACCCTCTCAATCTCTCTCTTCCTCTCCATCTCTCTCTCTCCCTCTTAATAACTCTCTCTCTCCTCTCCTCTCTCCTCCACCTTGAGACGCGTGCTGAATTTTAAAACCAGAGCAGAGAGCACGCGGCCGTACTGGGCTACCGGATTACAGACTAACAACCTGCCAGTCAAAGTCCACATGCTCACGTGAAAGAAAAAAAGCCCCTAGTCATGCATGTGCAGCCAGGGCTGAGCAGTAATGGAATATTCAGACTCTAAGACTGGAACGTAATACCTCCTTCTGTCTACTACTCCACCTCCCAAAAAGCTTCTTCAGACTGTAGACGAGTTGTTGTTGTACTCGATATTACAACACACACACACACACACAATAAACAGACCGGTAGTTGTATCGTGGCCTTATCAGTCACACAGCGCACGAGACCATTATCTAACGTCTAAAGGAAATGAACCAAAAAAACGCCCTCCTCCTTTCTCTCCTTCCTCCAGCAGCAGCAGCAGCAGCAGGTGTTATTAGGCTACTACAGACCTGCAGGTCTCGTCTAGGTGGTGATTGTAATTATCTACCGGCCCAGAGCGAATGAACTCGAGACGGCCCAGATAGGGGGACACTAGTAGAGAGTATTAGACTGGAAAACCCCGCAAATCACACATTACGCCCCCAAAAACACGTGGGAGAGATTACTCCTAATAAATGCCTATTTCTTTCCCATCTTCTTCTTCTTCACCTAGACATTGCTCCCTTCTTTCCTTCCCTCTCTCTCTCTCTCTTTCATAAACGAATCCATAACGCGTAGCTTTTCCGCCAAATGTCGGCGTCTGAAGAGGAGAGGATATCCTCTTCCACACATACACTTGGTCATCGTTGTGGATGCTGTTGTGACCTTGTGTTTGGTTGTCCTTTACCAGTGAATAGATGTCAAAATACCTCCGTAAAAAAAGAGACGAACCGTCGGCAGGCAGACCATCTATGCCTAACAACAAGTAGGTATTGTAGCCTACATTCATAAATCATCGCTAAGAAAGAAAAACGGAAGGTTAGTGTATAAATAACACTGGCATGATATCTGATATGATGAAAAGAGTGACCTAGAAGCCCTACAATGACACACATTAACATCGGTCGGGATCATTATGTGTAGCCTACAAGATGTCCTACCGATGTCCGTGACAATGACCCTCAACTTATGGCCAACACACAACAGCGATTATCATAACAGAGGCGGGTTTACCCCGTCCCCCGTACGCAAATACACACCTTGAAACTGTCAGGCAAGGAGTGCTCCTCGCAAAGAGTGGATACATTTTTTTTTTTAATATTCTTACCTTTGCTATTGTTCTCTTCTCTATTCAAATACATGGCTATAAATTCACTCCTGGGTTTTCTGAAGGCGTTGGGTCAATGGTAATGATGAGTATTAGTCCTCTTTGCCGCCTGGAAAACACACACAACTCTTCTCTATTTGCGGGGTATTGTTGTAGCTGTTTTATTGTCTTGTTGCTCGGTTGAGAGTGCGTGCGGTGCAAGAGCGTGCTTCCAGCAGGTAGCTGTAGTCAGTTTGTCATCCCCTCTCTCTCTCTCTCTGTCTCTCTCTCTCTCTCTCTCTCTCTCTCTCTCTCTCTCTCTCTCTCTCTCTCTCTCTCTCTCTCTCTCTCTCTCTCTCTCTCTGTCTCTGTCTCTGTCTCTCTCTCTCTCTCTCTCCTCTCTCTCTCTCTCTCTCTCTCCTTTCTTTTTCTCTGTGACGTTCAGAGAAGAAACAGCGGGTATAGTAAAGAGTGTTTCTGAAAGAAGTCTTGGGATGGTAGCCAGGATGGAAGCATGCCTAAATGCGCTCATACGCTGGTCGCCAAGGGTTCCTTATGCCTTTGATTCAATCTTTGTAGATATTATACTTCTGGTATTTATCAGATTTCACTGCTCCTGGCTGCTATTCCAATTGTACCAAACAAGGTGTTAATGGGTTAAAATGATGGTTCAATTGTGTGGTTGTGCAATGCCTAAGCAACGTTAAAAGGTTATTTAAAAAAATAAAAAAGGTTAAAAGGGTATTTAAAAAAAAGAAAAGACTATTGCTTTGAAGTGATAGCAGACAGGTGGTCCCCTCACCTACAACCTAGTCATATCTGCGCACGGACGTGCTGCATGTCAGCCAGGGAGCACGTGTTTTAGGGAGTAGGCAAGGTTTTGGAAGTGATGTTTTTTTTTGTTTTTTTTCAAATATATGTTTACATTTTGGCAACTTCCGGAATCTTGAGGGATGCGCATTTCTCTGACGTCTCTGTGCTGCTCTAGGATGACTGTTATTACAAGGTATTGCTATGAATAAATCATATTGGTGAAACAGTTATTTAGATAATAATATATCTTATACCATTCCCAATGCAAGTAATAAGCCACTTGTAGTAGTATAGCCTATTGCATAGAGAATCACTAGGGTGGCAGGCAGTCTAACATAGCCGGAAGTTGGGGTGCTGAGGGTCTTGCAAAATATATATATATATTTTTTTAAAGTTAATATATATGTTTTTGTTTTTACAAAGTAGTGCACTGGGCCTTTACTAGTCCTGTATTAACAGGCCTTTACTAGTCCTGTATTAACAGACCTTTACTAGTCCTGTATTAACAGACCTTTACTAGTCCTGTATTAACAGACCTTTACTAGTCCTGTATTAACAGACCTTTACTAGTTTAGTAGTCCTGTATTAACAGGCCTTTACTAGTCCTGTATTAACAGGCCTTTACTAGTCCTGTATTAACAGACCTTTACTAGTCCTGTACTAACAGACCTTTACTAGTCCTGTATTAACAGACAATTACTAGTCCTGTATTAACAGACCTTTACTAGTCCTGTATTAACAGGCCTTTACTAGTCCTGTATTAACAGACCTTTACTAGTCCTGTATTAACAGACCTTTACTAGTCCTGTATTAACAGGCCTTTACTAGTCCTGTATTAACAGACCTTTACTAGTCCTGTACTAACAGACCATTACTAGTCCTGTATTAACAGGCCTTTACTAGTCCTGTACTAACAGGCCTTTACTAGCCCTGTATTAACAGACCTTTACTAGTCCTGTATTAACAGACCTTTACTTGTCCTGTATTAACAGACCTTTACTAGTCCTGTATTAACAGACCTTTACTAGTCCTGTATTAACAGGCCTTTACTAGTCCTGTATTAACAGACCTTTACTAGTCCTGTATTAACAGGCCTTTACTAGTCCTGTACTAACAGACCTTTACTAGTCCTGTATTAGTGGACTGATATAGCTGTCTGGATAGGAGCATCTGCTAAATGACTAAATGACAAGCATCCTCATTTGTACCTGTGTGTTTCCAGTGTGTGTGTGTTTCCAGTGTGTGTGTGTTTCCAGTGTCTGTGTCTGGTGTGTGTGTCCAGTGTGTGTGTGTCCAGTGTGTGTGTCCGGTGTGTGTGTCCAGTGTGTGTGTCTGGTGTGTGTGTTCAGTGTGTGTGTCCAGTGTGTGTGTGTCCAGTGTGTGTCCAGTGTGTGTCCAGTGTGTGTATCCAGTGTGTGTATCCAGTGTGTGTGTCCAGTGTGTGTATCCAGTGTGTGTATCCAGTGTGTGTGTCCTGTGTGTGTGTGTCCAGTGTGTGTATCCAGTGTGTGTGTCCTGTGTGTGTATCCAGTGTGTGTGTGTCCAGTGTGTGTCCAGTGTGTGTCCAGTGTGTGTATCCAGTGTGTGTCCAGTGTGTGTATCCAGTGTGTGTATCCAGTGTGTGTATCCAGTGTGTGTCCAGTGTGTATCCAGTGTGTGTATCCAGTGTGTGTATCCAGTGTGTGTGTCCAGTGTGTGTGTCCAGTGTGTGTATCCAGTGTGTGTGTCCAGTGTGTGTGTCCAGTGTGTGTATCCAGTGTGTGTATCCAGTGTGTGTGTATCCAGTGTGTGCATCCAGTGTGTGTGTCCTGTGTGTGTGTGTGTCCAGTGTGTGTATCCAGTGTGTGTGTCCTGTGTGTGTGTGTGTCCAGTGTGTGTATCCAGTGTGTGTGTCCAGTGTGTGTATCCAGTGTGTGTATCCAGTGTGTGTGTCCTGTGTGTGTATCCAGTGTGTGTCTGTGTCTGTCTATCCGTCCGTCTATGTGTCTGTGAGGCTGTAGCAATTCTATCTCCATATCTCAATTCTAAAATGATTCCGTTGTCTTCAAAGTGCAACTCAATATGTCATGTTTTGGTGTTATTTGGTCGTATTCAGTCTCTGTCATGTTTTAGTGTTATTCAGTGTTATTCAGTTGTCACGTCCCGACCAGCAGAGGGCGTAATTGTGTTAGTCTTGGTCAGGATGTGGCAGGTGGTTTGTGTTTGTTAAATGTTGTGTTGGTGATTGGGACTTCCAATTGAAGGCAGGTGTGTTGAGTTGCCTTTGATTGGAAGTCCTATATAGGTGTGTGTGTTTTTCTTTGGGGTTGTGGGTGGTTGTCCTTGCACTGCGTTGTAGGAGCCTGCAAGTCTGTTGCTGTCGTAAGTTCTGTTTATTGTTTTTTCAAGTGGATGCTTTACGTGTTTTTTCATTTAAATAAACATGAGTGTCCACAATCCCGCTGCGCCTTGGTCCATTCCTAACGACGGACGTTACAGAACCACCCACCACCAAAGGACCAAGCAGCGGAAGAGGAGGAAGCCACAGGAGAACAGGGTGGATGAATGGACATGGCAGGACGAAAGACGATTCTGGGAGGACAAGTTAAGGGAGCTAAGGGAACCCGAGAAGCAGCCCCAATAATTTTATTGGGGGGGCACAAGGGCTGTTTGGCGGGGCAAGAATGGAGCCCCAGGCCAGCTCCCCGCACTAGCATGGAGGTGCGTGTCTCCAGGCTGGCACGTCCGGTACCAGCCCCACGCATCAGGCGTCTAGTGTGTCAGCCCAGCCTTGCCAGTCAGGAGTCGCCAGAGCTGCCTGCCAGTCAGGAGTCGCCAGAGCTGCCTGCCAGTCAGGAGTCGCCAGAGCTGCCTGCCAGTCAGGAGTCGCCAGAGCTGCCTGCCAGTCAGGAGTCGCCAGAGCTGCCTGCCAGTCAGGAGTCGCCAGAGCTGCCTGCCAGTCAGGAGTCACCAGAGCTGCCTGCCAGTCAGGAGAGGCCAGAATGGCCCGACTGCCCGGAGAGGCCAGAGTGGCCCGACTGCCCGGAGAGGCCAGAGTGGCCCGACTGCCCGGAGAGGCCAGAGTGGCCCGACTGCCCGGAGATGCCAGAGTGGCCCGACTGCCCGGAGATGCCAGAGTGGCCCGACTGCCCGGAGATGCCAGAGTGGCCCGACTGCCCGGAGATGCCAGAGTGGCCCGTCTGCCAGAGTGGCCCGACTGCCCGGGTCTGCCAGAGTGGCCCGACTGCCCGGGTCTGCCAGAGTGGCCCGACTGCCCGGATCTGCCAGAGGTGCCCGCCTGCCCGGATCTGCCAGGGTGCCCTGCCTGTCCTCCGGCCCAGCCCGAGGGGCCCTCCTGCCCTCCGGCCCAGCCCGAGTGGTCCGCCTGTCCTCCGGCCCAGCCCGAGTGGCCCTCCTGCCCTCCGGCCCAGCCCGAGTGGCCTCCCTGCCCTCCGGCCCAGCCCGAGTGGCCCTCCTGCCCTCCAGCCCAGCCCGAGTGGCCCTCCTGCCCAGCCTGAGTGGCCCTCCGGCCCAGCCCGAGTGGCCCTCCTGCCCTCCGGCCCAGCCCGAGTGGCCCTCCTGCCCTCTGGCCCAGCTGAGCCACCTCCAGGATAGGTGGGTTGGGGAGGGAGGGTGTAGCACAGTGCCGTCGGTGACGGCAGCCACCCTCCCTTCCCTCCCTTATTGTTTAGGGGTTATTGTTTGTTGGTTTTGTTGGGGTATTGGGGATTTTCTTGTGTTTTCTTTTTTTAGGTGCATCCCGGTGTCTGCACCTTGAGGGGGGGGTACTGTCACGTCCTGACCAGCAGAGGGCGTAATTGTGTTAGTCTTGGTCAGGATGTGGCAGGTGGTTTGTGTTTGTTAAATGTTGTGTTGGTGATTGGGACTTCCAATTGAAGGCAGGTGTGTTGAGTTGCCTTTGATTGGAAGTCCTATATAGGTGTGTGTGTTTTTCTTTGGGGTTGTGGGTGGTTGTCCTTGCACTGCGTTGTAGGAGCCTGCAAGTCTGTTGCTGTCGTAAGTTCTGTTTCTTGTTTTTTCAAGTGGATGTTACGTGTTTTTTCATTTAAATAAACATGAGTGTCCACAATCCCGCTGCGCCTTGGTCCATTCCTAACGACGGACGTTACATCAGTCTCTGTCATGTTTTAGTGTTATTTAGTGGTATTCAATCTCTGTCATGTTTTAGTGTTATTTAGTGGTATTCAGTCTCTGTTATGTTTTAGTTATATTTAGTGGTATTCAGTCTCTGTTTTGTTTTAGTGTTATTTAGTGGTATTCAGTCTCTGTTATGTTTTAGTTATATTTAGTGGTATTCAGTCTCTGTTATGTTTTAGTGTTATTTAGTGGTATTCAGTCTCTGTTATGTTTTAGTGTTATTTAGTGGTATTCAATCTCTGTCATGTTTTAGTGGTATTCAATCTCTGTTTGTATATTGATCATCGTCTGCAGTAGGTACAGAGCAGCTATCAGCGGAGTGAACTGATGTCACAAGCCCGACAAGGTAGCTTGCTGACGTTTTAATTCGGGTAGCCCTTCCCTGCAGTCAAATGACCTAGTGGCCTCATGAATGGAATCTTATCAATATTTTTCATAATTGATCAACATATATATTTTTTTTTAAATTTGCGGAAAATCTGGTGTGTCTATGTCGAACCGTTTTGTTATATTTCAGTCTTCTGTGATGTACATAAAGTGTAATATTGGGATGCAAACTCTAAATGTAATACATTTCATCTCTATATCTGACATGGTACAGGTGTCTTCTTTCTTTAAGCCCATAACCATGTGTGTGAGGTGTATACTTTTGTTTCAAAGTAGATTTGTTTAAGACTTAAAAGAAACGCTCTGTGTGACCCTGATTTAGTCCACTGCGGTAAAAGGTTAAATAATATCATTTTCCTAGTTTATACCAAGGCTAACAATTCAACCAGATGAGAGTCGTGCAGTTGTATAGATGCAAATGATTTAGGTATTTGCAATATAATTCTAGCCAGCAAAGCAATTTGCCAGCTAGCAGCATCTTGTTGTCAGTAGAGATGGGAATGTACTAAAGCTCCAGAAGACATTCTCCTTGCAGACAGGAATAGTTTCTGCCTAGCAGAATCTGTATTTTATGTTATGTTCAGTGTATTTGGCCACTGTCGGTCTATTCCTAGAAGTGTGTTCCTCCACTATATCTGTGTTCCTGTATCCTCCACTATGTCTGAGTTCCTGTATCCTCCACTATGTCTGTGTTCCTGTATCCTCCACTATGTCTGTGTTCCTGTATCCTCCACTATGTCTGTGTTCCTGTATCCTCCACTAAGTCAGTTACAGTCTCCATGTGTCTCCATTCCTATATATATCCCCATCTTCTCCTCTTGAAAAACCTAACTCCCATTGATTTACTGGCCTATATTCACATGACCACCCTCCCCTCTCTCTCCCTCCTCCCTCTTCTCTCGCTCTCTCCCTCTGTCCCTCGGCTTCTTCCATTGATGGTCCTCCTCCTCTCCATCCCTCTATTCCCTCCATAATTTCCTCTCTTTACGCTCATCTTACTCAGTGTACCTTCCTATTTCCTTTTCACCTCGCTCCCTCTCTCTCACTCCCCTCTCACTCCCCTCTCTCTCCCTCTCTCTCTCTCTCCCTCTCCCTCTCCCTCTCCCTGTCTCTCTCCCTCTCCCTGTCTCTCTCCTTCTCCCTGTCTCTGTCTCTCTCCTTCTCCCTGTCTCTCTCCCTCTCCCTGTCTCTCTCCCTCTCCCTGTCTCTGTCTCTTTCCCTCTCCCTGTCTCTCTCCCTCTCCCTCTCTCTCCCTCTCTCTCTCTCCCTCTCCCTCTCTTGTGCTAGAAAGCAAGAAGGCTAATAATAGCTTAGTGAAGACATGAGACACATGGAGGGGAGGGAAGTTTCTGCATATTTCTTTATTTCAAATACCGTCCTGATTTTACAGACACACATAATAAACCCTGTGTGTGTGATGGAGGTGATTGAGGTGGTGATGGTGGTGCTGGTGGTGATGATGGTGGTGGTGATGGTGGTGATGATGGTGGTGGTGATGGTGGTGGAGATGGTGGTGTTGGTGGTGGTGGTGGTGATGGAGGTGGTGGTGGTGATGGAAGTGGTGATGCTGGTGGTGGGGGTGATGGTGGTGGTGATGGTGGTGGTGATGATGGTGGTGGTGATGGTGGTGGTGATGATGGTGGTGGGGATAGTGATAGTGATGGTGGTTGTGGTGATGGTGGTTGTGGTGATGGTGGTGGTGGTGGTGATATTGATGGTGGTGGTGGTGGTGGTGATGGTGGTGATAGTGATGGTGATGGTGGTGGTGGTGATGTTGGTAGTGGTGGTGATGTTGGTGGTGATGTTGGTGGTGGTAGCGATGGTGGTGATGATGGTGGTGGTGGTGATGGTGATGGTGGTGGAGATGGTGTTGGTGGTGGTGATGGAGGTGGTGGTGGTGATGGAAGTGGTGATGCTGGTGGTGGTGGTGATGGTGGTGATGGTGGTGGGGATAGTGATAGTGGTGGTGGTGGTTGTGGTTGTGGTGATGGTGGTTGTGGTTGTGGTGATGGTGGTGGTGGTGGTGATATTGATGGTGGTGGTGGTGGTGTTGGTGGTGATAGTGATGGTGATGGTGGTGGTGGTGGTGGTGATAGTGATGGTGATGGTGGTGGTGGTGATGTTGGTAGTGGTGGTGATGTTGGTGGGGATGTTGGTGGTGGTAGCGATGGTGGTGGTGGTGGTGATAGTGGTGGTGATGGTGATGGTGGTGGTGGTGATGTTGTTGGTGATGGTGGTGGTGGTGGTGATGGTGGTAGTGATAGTGACGGTGGTATTTGTGGTGATGGTGGTGTGGTGATGGTGGTGGTGGTAGTGGTTGTGGTGATGGTGTGTGTGTGTGTGTGTGTGTGTGTGTGTGTGTGTGTGTGTGTGTGTGTGTGTGTGTGTGTGTGTGTGTGTGTGTGTGTGTGTGTGTGTGTGTGTGTGTGAGTGTGTATGTGTATGTGTGCGTATGTGTGCGTACGTGCATGTGTGAGAGAGACAGCATTGATGTCATTTCCCCTGGAGATGTCACTGTGCTGTTGTTGTTGTCGATCTGTCTGTAACATTACTGTTTCAGGGGGACCTCTGACTGTTCATAGGGTCCCTGGGTTTGTGGCTCTCTCTCTGTCTGTCTGTCTGTCTGTCTGTCTGTCTGTCTGTCTGTCTGTCTGTCTGTCTGTCTGTCTGTCTGTCTGTCTGTCTGTCTGTCTGTCTGTCTGTCTGTCTGTCTGTCTGTCTGTCTGTCTGTCTGTCTGTCTGTCTGTTTGTCTGTCTGTCTGTCTGTCTGTGTCTCTCTCTCTCTCTCTCTCTCTCTCTCTCTGTCTCTCTCTCTCTCTCTCTCTCTCTCTCTCTCTATGTTTGTCTCTCTCTCTCTCTATGTTTCTCTCTCTCTCTCTCTCTCTCTATGTTTGTCTCTCTCTGTTTGTCTCTCTCTCTCTCTCTCTCTCTCTCTATGTTTGTCTGTCTGTCTCTCTCTCTGTCTCTCTCTACCTGTCTGTCTCTCTCTCTGTCTCTCTGTCTGTGTCTCTCTCTCTCTGTCTGTCTCTTGCTCTCTTGCTCTCTAGAGTTTCTGCTGTTCTACTCCTGGAGCCATGTCTTTGATGACTGTGATGACTCGGCTGTTCTCCTCTCCTCTTCTCTCCTCTCCTCTTCCCTTATCTCCTTTCCTCTCCTGTAGCCATGACTGTGATGACAGTGGGGCTGTTTATTCCAACAGAACTCTCCTCCTCTTCCTCCTCCTCCTCCCCCTCCTCTTCCTCTCAGGTTCAATAAGAAGCAAGCTGTTGCCTCCCATTAGTCTCAACCATATCTCAATATGCCACATTCACTTTTTCACATGGGGGAGAATGTGACAAGCACAAAACGATTCAAGATGAACAAGACATGTCGGGGTTTTTTTTTTTTCAGTCTCGCCGTTTCTGTTGCTCTCTTTCCTCTGCTTCTCTGAAAATTCTTGAGAAAATCCATTAGTCATAACAAGTCTTTCCTTTTAAATGTTTTAACTAGGCACAATTAATGTATGACCTCGCTATATTTATTTATTCTGACTGTCTATGGGGACATGAATTGGAGCTAAGCTAAACTGTCAGTTTCGTGGCTCATTATCATCAGAATGGCAGTGTACATAGCTACAAGTGAAGTTGTGTTTTATAATTTAACCTTTACTTAACTAGGCAAGTCAGTTAAGAACAAAAGTTTTATTTACAATTACGGCCTACCCCGGACCAATTGCGCACCGCGCTATGGGACTCCCAATCACAGCCAGATGTCATACAGCCTGGAATTGAACCAGGTTACTGTAGCGACGCCTCATACACTGAGATGCAATGCCTAAGAACGCTGCGCCACTCGGGAGCATAGACATGCTGAGGGCTTTTTTTTGTACTGATCAAAACTCCACTTAATGTTGATGAAGTGAATTCATTACATAGCTAATTATTTGAACAGAAAGCCGACACCTCGCCTTGCTGGAATAGATTGTGTGGAAGCTACACTAAGCACTGTGAACATGTGGGTCTGCTTAGTCCAACTGTGGTGCAACCCTGCCATCTAGTGGTTATAATATGTAACAGTGGTCTCTTGGCACACGTGCTATGTAGGTGTATCTTAGTAATGTGCACTTACCATTGACCGCAATATTGATGTCATAAAGTACGGTAATGTATACAGAGACGAGAGGTGACTTATGGCAGTGTCCGCGACCCACCGGCTGGAGCGTGACTACGGCTGTGTTCTAGATTCTGCATGAATTGAGGAAATAAAAGATTGCTAAGTGAATTTCAGCTTGTTCTGGACGGGTTTTGATCAAGTTGGAGAAGGTGAAGCTTATTCCCAGTGATGTGATGGTTTTTCTGAGCGTTTGTCTTTGATTTTTCATAGGTTTTACAGTGAAGGAGGAGGTGATCTGTAGTTTCTGCTGCTGGACAGTTGGGACATGATCCTGTGTTATGTTTTCCTATTTTATGGAGAGTGGTTGAGGCCAATGTGTCCTAATAACAGACAGGTGATTATGGTTTCTGATCATCTTCAGTTATTGCTGATTGAAACCAGTTTTTTTATTTTTTTGTTCTGATGAGTGACTTCATTTCAGATTTTGAAATTGGGACTATGTTGATGTTCACATTGCAGAGCTCCTTTGGCAGGCTTCATCTGCCATCTCGTACCCAGGCACCCTCACGTGAGCCAGAACCCAAAGAAGGTTGACTGTTATGGCTTGGTGTTGGATCCTATGAACAGCCTGTAAGATGTTGAATACTTGGTGTTGGATCCTATGAACAGCCTGTAAGATGTTGAATACTTGGTGTTGGATCCTATGAACAGCCTGTAAGATGTTGAATACTTGGTGTTGGATCCTATGAACAGCCTGTAAGATGTTGAATACTTGGTGTTGGATCCTATGAACAGCCTGTAAGATGTTGAATACTTGGTGTTGGATCCTATGAACAGCCTGTAAGATGTTGAATACTTGGTGTTGGATCCTAAGAACAGCCTGTAAGATGTTGAATACTTGGTGTTGGATCCTATGAACAGCCTGTAAGATGTTGAATACTTGGTGTTGGATCCTATGAACAGCCTGTAAGATGTTGAATACTTGGTGTTGGATCCTATGAACAGCCTGTAAGATGTTGAGTACTTGGTGTTGGATCCTATGAACAGCCTGTAAGATGTTGAATACTTGGTGTTGGATCCTATGAACAGCCTGTAAGATGTTGAGTACTAGCTCTGGCCTGCTGCGGGTGTAACTTCCATCCTGTGCTTGTAGACCTGAGGTGGAGTCTTTACAGATGAGTGTGTTTGGTGGTCTATTCTCTTCTATCTAAGATACAGGCCATGAGTTCAGAGGGGAATTCTTATTTTATTTATTGAACCTTTATTTAACTAGGCAAGTCAGTTAAGAACAAAATTCTTCTTTACAATGACGGCCTACCAATACGGAAAGGTTGAAAACTGAAAGGTTTTATTTGTCTTTTTTTCTGGGTGAGCTGTACTGTATGTCTGCGATAATGAAGGCTGCCGAGATGTGTTTTGTCACTTGTTTCTTGGAGCTGTCTGTGTAAATGTGTGCTGAGGAATGTGTTTTGCGACACCTCTTTATTCTCTACTGCCTGAATCATCTCCAGGAAGGCTACTTTTTGGGGGTGTCAAGAGACAGGGTTGCAACAAAAAGTAGGAGTACCGTTGGTCCCACACAGTTCTCCTTCACCCCTAGGTCCTGGGCCCATTTTTGATCTTCCATTCAGAGACTTCATTCTTTACGGGGGTTGAGTATTCCCAGCAATCCTCCAGGATAGACTTCTCCGTGTGAGTGGAGGCGTGTCCAGTCATCCAGGATAGACTTCTCCGTGTGAGTGGAGGCGTGTCCAGTCATCCAGGATAGACTTCTCTGTGTGAGTGGAGGCGTGTCCAGTCATCCAGGATAGACTTCTCCGTGTGAGTGGAGGCGTGTCCAGTCATCCAGGATAGACTTCTCCGTGTGAGTGGAGGCGTGTCCAGTCATCCAGGATAGACTTCTCCGTGTGAGTGGAGGCGTGTCCAGTTATCCAGGATAGACTTCTCCATGTGAGTGGAGGCGTGTCCAGTCATCCAGGATTGACTTCTCCATGTGAGTGGAGGCGTGTCCAGTCATCCAGGATTGACTTCTCCGTGTGAGTGGAGGCGTGTCCAGTCATCCAGGATTGACTTCTCCATGTGAGTGGAGGCCAGTGATGCCCAGAAAGCAATAGAGAGTTGTTGTCATCGTAGTTTTAAGGGCATCTCATAGTCTTAAGGGCATCTCGTAGTCTTAAGGGCATCTCGTGGTCTTAAGGGCATCTCGTAGTCTTAAGGGCATCTCGTAGTCTTAAGGGCATCTCGTAGTCTTAAGGGCATCTCGTAGTCTTAAGGGCATCTCGTAGTCTTAAGGGCATCTCGTAGTCTTAAGGGAATCTCGTAGTCTAAACCTCTCTAGGGGGTGTGGGACACTACCGTCCCACCTGGCCAACATCCGGTGAAATTGCAGAGCGCCAAATTCAAATTAAATTACTATAAATATTTAACTTTCATAAAATCACAAGTGCAATACATCAAAATAAAGCTTATCATGTTGTTAATCCAGCCACCGTGTCAGATTTCAAAAATACTTTACGGCGAAAGCAAACCATTATCTGAGAATAGCGCCCAGCAGACAAATCATTACAAACAGTAACCAGCCAAGTAGAGGAGTAACAAAAGTCAGAAATAGCGATAAAATTAATCACTTACCTTTGATGATCTTCATATGGTTACACTCACAAGACTCCCAGTTAAACAATAAATGTTTGTTTTGTTCGATAAAGTCCCTCTTTATATCCAAAAACCTCCGTTTTGTTGGTGCGTTTTGTTCAGTAATCCATTGGAACAAAGCGCTGTCACAGCAGGCAGACGAAAAATCAAAAAAGTGCCATAAAAGTTCATAGAAATATGTCAAACAATGTTTATAATCAATTCTCAGGTTGTTTTTGTCATAAATAATCGATCATATTTCAACCGGACAATAGCTTCGTCAATAGAAAAGGAAAAACAAGAAAGGTGCGCTCCCGGTCACGCGCAGGACTCATGTCAGGAAATTTCCACTGTCCTCTCATTGAAAGTTGTGTTTCTCCCTCATTTTTCAGAGTAAAAGCCTGAAACAATGTCTAAAGACTGGCCACATTTAGTGGAAGCCATAGGGATCGTGAACTGGGTCATAAGTCTTTGTATGGTGGATAGACTTTCAATGGAAAAACAGCCATTTCAAAATAATAGCACTTCCTGGATGGATTTTCCTCAGGTTTTCGCCTGCCATATCAGTTCTGTTATACTCACAACAGTTTTGGAAACTTTAGAGTGTTTTCTATCCAAATCTACCAATTATATGCATATACTAGCTTCTGGGCCTGAGTAGCCTTATGTTTACTTTGGGCACGCTTTTCATCCGGAGGTGAAAATAGTGCCCCCTACCCTAGTAAAGTTAATGGCATCTTGTAGACTTAAGGGCATCTCATAGTCTTAAAGGCATCTTGTAGACTTAAGGGCATCTCGTAGTCTTCAGGGCATCTCATAGTCTTCAGGGCATCTCGTAGTCTTAAGGGCATGTCATAGTCTTAAGGGCATGTCGTAGTCTTAAGGGCATGTCGTAGTCTTAAGGGCATGTCGTAGTGTTAAGGGCATCTCGTAGTCTTAAGGGCATCTCGTAGTCTTAAGGGCATCTCGTAGTCTTAAGGGCATCTCGTAGTCTTAAGGGCATCTCGTAGTCTTAAGGGCATCTCATAGTATTAAGGGCATCTCATAGTCTTAAGGGCATCTCGTAGTCTTAAGGGCATCTTGCCCATTTCCACTTGTAAGGAGGATATGGGGGATGATTTGAATGTACCTCAGCTTAGTCTTAGAGCGGCGGCTATAATAACGTAGACCATAGACCATAGGTCATAGACCATAGATCGTAGACCATAGGTCATAGACCATAGATCGTAGACCATAGACCATAGGTCATAGACCATAGACCACTTTGACATCTCATTGCCCCCTATGAGTACCCGGTTAGGCATCTAATTGCTGAGTGGTGGTTGAAGATATCCCTCTAGTGGTGTGGGGGCTGTGCTTTGGCAAAGTGGGTGGGGTTATATCCTGCCTGTTTGGCCCTGTCCGGGGGTATCATCAGACGGGGCCACAGTGTCTCCTGACCCCTCCTGTCTCAGCCTCCAGTATTTATGCTGCAGTAGTTTATGTGTCGGGGGGCTAGGGTCAGTCTGTTATAGCTGGATTATTTCTCCTGTCTTATCCGGTGTCCTGTGTGAATTTAAGTATGCTCTCTCTAATTCTCTTTCTTTCTTTCTCTCTCTCGGAGGACCTGAGCACTAGGACCATGCCTCAGGACTACCTGGCATGATGACTCCTTGTTGTCCCCAGTCCACCTGGCCGTGCTGCTGCTCCAGTTTCAACTGTTCTGCCTGCGGCTATGGAACCCTGACCTGTTCACTGTGATTATTATTATTTGACCATGCTGGTCATTTATGAACATTTGAACATCTTGGCCATGTTCTGTTATAATCTCCACCCGGCACAGCCAGAAGAGGACTCACCACCCCACACAGCCTGGTTCCTCTCCAGGTTTCTTCCTAGGTTTTGGCCTTTCTAGGGAGTTTTTCCTAGCCACCGTGCTTCTACACCTGCATTGCTTGCTGTTTGGGGTTTTAGGCTGGGTTTCTGTACAGCACTTTGATATATCAGCTGATGTAAGAAGGGCTATATAAATACATTTTATTTTATTTTATTATCATATTTATATTATATTGCCCCCTATGAGTACCTGGTTAGACATCTCATTGACCCCTATGAGTACCTGGTTAGACATCTCATTGCCCCCTGTGAGTACCTGATTAGACATCTCATTGCCCCCTGTGAGTACCTGATTAGACATCTCATTGCCCCCTGTGAGTACCTGGTTAGACATCTCATTGCCCTCCTGTGAGTACCTGGTTAGACATCTCATTGCCCTCCTATGAGTACCTGGTTAGACATCTCATTGCCCCCTGTGAGTACCTGGTTATACTTCTCATTCCCCCCCTGTGAGTACCTGATTAGACATCTCATTGCCCCCTGTGAGTACCTGATTAGACATCTCATTGCCCCCTGTGAGTACCTGGTTAGACATCTCATTGCCCCCTGTGAGTACCTGATTAGACATCTCATTGCCCCCTGTGAGTACCTGGTTAGACATCTCATTGCCCCCTGTGAGTACCTGGTTAGACATCTCATTTCATTTAGAGATGTTTTACATTATAGTATTATTTGTTCTATGTGTTGTTTCCCTGTAAGTGTGCTATCAAACCCCATCCCAAAATATGACATTACTGGACCACGTTCAATGGTCTGTCTATTAAATGACAAGGACACGTTCACTGGAATGATCTTCCTTGGGGGGAAAAAAATGTATATAGAGAAAAACGAAAAACTCATTTCATGGCCCATTCTTCCACTCCTTTGATCGTGTTTTTTTCCGTGTCACATTGAGGCATTTCATCCATATTGTTCCATCGTCAGCGTACAGTGATGTCTTAATCCTCGGCCCGACAGAGTCAAAAAATATGAATCATAATGTTTAAAAGGGTTGGACTGATCACACTCCCCATTCTCCAACCCATGACTGGGTGAGAGAGTAGAACCGATCCAGACCTGTAGTGTCTGACCTAGTAAAAAAAAATATATAGTCCAGTTATATCATTTCCCACCTATCCCGAGTGAATTTAACTTTATTAGAAGTCCTTCTAGCCACAATAAGTCATAAGCTTTTTCCATGTCAAAGAAGACAGCAATTAGGGATCCCTGTTGGTCTGTGCTTTATAATTTCTATATACATTATTCAATCTAGAGTGGACCGACCTTTTCACAAATCCACTTTGACTGGCTCCTAGTAGATTTCTGCTCTCCATACGTTCCATTGTGTTTGAGGTGAGAGATATTAGCTGGCAGCCAGTTGTAGATCGTGGGTCATTTCCTGGTTTAGTTGTGGGGACTATTACAGTGTGTTTCCTGGTTAAGGTATGGGGACTATTACAGTGTGTTTCCTGGTTAAGGTATGGGGACTATTACAGTGTGTTTCCTGGTTTAGTTGTGGGGACTATTACAGTGTGTTTCCTGGTTTAGTTATGGGGACTATTACAGTGTGTTTCCTGGTTTAGTTGTGGGGACTATTACAGTGTGTTTCCTGGTTTAGTTATGGGGACTATTACAGTGTGTTTCCTGGTTTAGTTATGGGGACTATTACAGCGTGTTTCCTGGTTTAGTTATGGGGACTATTACAGTGTGTTTCCTGGTTTAGTTATGGGGACTATAACAGCGTGTTTCCTGGTTTAGTTATGGGGACTATTACAGTGTGTTTCCTGGTTTAGTTATGGGGACTATTACAGCGTGTTTCCTGGTTTAGTTATGGGGACTATTACAGTGTGTTTCCTGGTTTAGTTATGGGGACTATTACAGTGTGTTTCCAGGCCTTTGGTAATATTCTTGTTTCCTATACGCTGTTTATAAAATTGCAAAAAAAAAATTGTGTGGAATTTTCTAATCTGGTTTTCAGAGATATTTCTTATCATACTCAGCCTTAAGCATCCAGCTGTTTTACTCGCCTTCATTAAGCCAATGGTCAACAACTTTTTCTGAGTCAAGATCACTTTCGCAGTCAAAAATTGCAAGCTGAGATCTACTGCTCAGATTGTTTTAAAAAAATTTTTTTTTACATTAACCTGACACAAACAGTTTAGTAGGAATGAGGTTTGGGCAGTAGGCCTAATATATTATCACAGCGTATTGGCTATATGATTGACCTGTCAATATTGTTCATCAGACCATATTATATTTCAAAACTCGAGTTTTGATATCAAAATAGATCAGTTGGTTTAGCACTTGTGAGGCACTGTGGAGCTCTATGATGAATTGAAATCATTTGCTTTTCTATTTTACTGGACTGATGGTTCCTGCATCTGATGGTCAACGAGGTCACATCACCACGTCAGTGATGTTCAGGTCGAAAAGTTGGAGCTCTAGAAACATGCCAGATTTTCCGAAATTCGAGTTAAATGAACGTTCAAAACAAATTTTCCCAACCGCCTCTCACGGTCTTTGCTCTCTCCTTCCTTTCCTCCGGTGAGACTGACCAGAGAGATGGGACACCGTCTTCCACCTGATGGCGAAACTCAAGTCACACCGCATCTGCCTCATGCAGAAATTCATGTTGTTCCTGTGACCAGAGAATGTTCAAAATTCCTTAATATTAAACTCGACACGACAAGCTGCTAATAATAATAAAACGCAGGGCTATCGATACCTGGCTACTCATTAATTGCAGCTGCAGCCCGAGCGGAAGTACAGAGAAGAGGGTTTTATAATAGCGCTGAATATAAACTTAAACATGAAGTCACTCAGAAAAACACCAGCTCTTTGACCACAGACCCTCTGTGGTCGTGGTTTAAAAAGTGATTGAATCTTACGTAGGCTAGTAGTCTATTAAACTTGACTGTGACCAGTGTCATGGAAGCTCTGTAGCCACGGTGATTTGAGCTATCCGATTGGGCATCGCAGTAGGTGCACTCGATTTAGTCACAGATTTTCCGGTGCGCCGGGTAGGCGGAGATTGTCTCATGGGAACACTGCTTAACCGGTGTGCAGGACTTTTGAATCAAGTGCACCTACCGGCAAAAACTCAACAAGAGTTTAAAAAAGGAGCGCAAGCCTTTATCGTTCGTTGGCTTTTCTACAGAAATATTTGGTGATCCACTAGGAATGCTTTGAAGGTCGACCGGTTGGCAACCACTGATCTAAGCCACAGAGAATTCTGCGTCCAACAGGCTGCACTAACATGTCTGCTTTCTCCTCATCTGTCCTGGTAGTCCTCTCCTTAGATTCTAGTGCCGGGATGGCCTGTCTGTGGATGTCGTTCATTTTCCTGATTATTCTCCCAGCCAATGCTGCCACAGTACTTTCTCCAATAAGCTGTGTGATTCTTCTTGCTAATGCTCCTTTTCTTTGATAATCTATTAGTTCTGTAAACCTATGAGTTCTTTAAGGCTCTAAAAGCTTGTTTTTTGTCTTTGACAGCTGTCTGGCACTCACTTGACCACCAGGGGACAGCCTTGCCCTTTCTGAATGATTTGAAGTTAACAATGGAATGTTCAGCTGCTCTGTCTACTAGAGTTTCATTGTCTTGGTCAGGGTCTCCTTGTTTAGGGAAATAGTTAATTTCTTCGTTGGCCTTGTTTTGGAAATCTTCCTATTTGGCTCTGTGGAAGTAGCACCGTGCTGTTACCCTGATTCGATTTCAGGCTGTATCACAACCGGACGTGATTGGGAGTCCCATAGGGTGGCGTACAATTGGTCCGGCGTCATCCGGGTTAGAGTTTAGGTCTTCAATGTAAATAAGAATTTGTTCTTTACTGAATTGCCTAGTTAAATAAAAGGTTAAATAAAAATACATTTAAAAAAAAGCACCGGGCTGTTACCAACACCTTGTTTCTCACTACCACTAGGAAAAAGGTCACCTTCCACCGTGGATTTATCTAGAACTTGGGGAAAAGTAACCAATTGTCATACTTGAGTAAAAGTAAAGATACTTTAATAGGAAATGACTCAAGTAAAAGTGAAAGTCGCCCAGTAAAATACTACTTGAGTAAAAGTTCTAAAACTATTTGGTTTTAAATATACTTAAGTATAAAAAGTAAATGTAATTGCTAAAATATACTTAAGTATTGAAAGTAAAAGTATAAATCAATTAGAATTCCCTATATAAAAAGATTTGGATAGCCAGGGGCACACTCTAATACATAATTTACAAAGTAAGCATGTGTGTTTAGTAAGTCCACCAAATCAAAGACAGTAGGGTTGACCAGGGATGTTCTCTTGATAAGTGCATGAATTTGACAATTTTCCTGTTCTGCTAGCCATTCAAAATGTAACGAGTACTTTTGGGAGTCAGAGAAAATGTATGGACTAAAAAGTACATACTTTTCTTTAGGAATGTAGTGAAGTAAAAGTTGTCAAAAAATATAAATAGTAAAGTAAAGTACAGATACCCCCAAAAAACTACTTAACCTCTCTTGGGCAGGTGGGACGCTACCGTCCCACCCACGGTTCACACTATTCACTAGCCAGTGAAAAATCAGAGCGCCAAATTCAAAACAACAAAATGTCATAATTCAAAGTTCTCAAACATACGACTATTTTACACCATTTTAAAGGTACACTTCTCCTTAATGTAACCACATTGTCCGATTTCAAAAAGGCTTTACGGCGAAAGCATAAAGTTAGATTATGTTAGGACAGGTACAACACAAGAAAAAACACACAGCCATTTTCCAAGCAGGAGAGGGGTCACAAATACCAGAAATACAGCTAAAAGTAAGCACTATCCTTTGACGATCTTCATCAGATGACACTCCTAGGACTCAATGTTAGACAATACATGTATGTTTTGTTCGATAAAGTTCATATTTATATCCAAAAACAGCATTTTACATTGGCGCGTGATGTTCAGAAAATATTTTGCCTCCAATACTGCCTGTGAATTTTACAAAAATACTCACCATAAACGTTGATAAAATATTAAACTGTTATTCAGAGAATTACAGATAAATATCTCCTTTATGCAACCGCTGTGACAGATTTTAAAAAAGCTTCACGGGGAAAGCACACTTTGCAATAATCTGAGTACGCGCTCAGAATAATACACCAGACAATACAGATACCTGCCATTTTGGAGTCATCTAAAATCATAAATAGCATTATAAATATTCACTTACCTTTGATGATCTTCATCAGAAGGCACTTCCAGGAATCCCAGGTCCACAATAAATGTTGTTTTGTTCGATAAAGTCCATAATTTATGTCCAAATACTTCCTTGTTGTTTGCGCGTTCAGTAAGCTACTCAAAATGTAGGAAGTGCGCCCAAAATTTCACGCCGAAAAGTTTTAAAAAAAGTTCTATTTACGTTCGTTGAAACATATCAAACGTTGTATTGCATCAATCTTTAGGGCCTTTTTAACAAAAAACTTCAATAATATTCCAACCAGACGATTCCAATGTCTTGAAAAACGTTTTGGAACACAGCTACCTCATCAAGTGAATGCGTGCCACAAAACTCATGTCATTTTCTGAGTCACCAACTTCCCGGCCTTCTTGTTCGCTCTCTGTTCACTGCAAAAGCCTGAAACTAGGTTCTAAAGACTGTTGACATCTAGTGGAAGCCTTAGGAAGTGCAAAATGAACCCTAAGGCACTGTGTGTTAGATAGGCAATGACTTGAAAAGACTACAAGCACCAGATTTCCCACTTCCTGGTTGGATTTTTCTCAGGTTTTTGCCTGCCATATGAGTTCTGTTATACTCACAGACATCATTCAAACAGTTGTAGAAACTTCAGAGTTTTTTCTATCCAAATCTACTAATACTATGCATATTCTAGTTCCTGGGCCCGAGTAGTAGGCCGTTTCATTTGGGTACGTTTTTCATCCGGCCGTGAAAATACTGCCCCCTACCCAAGAGAGGTTTTAAGTAGTACCTGCATTTTTTTTTACTTAAGTACTTTACACCACTGTACATATTCCCCTTAACCTACTTGACACCAGTGTGAGATCAACACTAGACATGGTTGAGGTGACTACATTAATGTGCCTGAGTCAGACTCCATGACATCCTCCACTACCCGACCATTACCAACATGTTGCCAACCTTCCCCAACAGAGTGTTCTTCCTGTGAAAGATTCCACCAAAGCATCTACGTTTAACCACACCTCCACCACTATACATTCCAGAGGGGTGTCAGTGGAGAGCTCTGTATGTCAGGCCCATCTTTTCAAAAAGGTAGCTCCTCCTCCACCATGACCTTTCTGTCAGTCTTTTCTCATTCCAGAGATGTAGTCAAGGTGGAGGGGAAGCCATGTTTCTTGGATACGTATTATGTCTGGTTTTATCTTCTGGACCTCTGTGGGTTTTTTAAAATTCTTGTCCGTTGGAAATGAGACTCCTGGCATTCCACTGCAGGACCCGTAGGCCCGTTTTATCCTGCATGTGTTGAGTGTGTTCCTGTGCTTGAATGTCTATATTCTCCCCTCCCCTCCCCTCCTCTCCTCTCCTCTCCTCTCCCCTCCTATCCTCTCCCCTTCTCTTCCCTCCCCTCCTCTCCTCTCCCCCGCTTCTCTCCTCTCCCCTTCTCTTCTCTCCCCTCCTCTCCTCTCCCTCCTTCTCTCCTCTCCTCTCCCATTCTTTCCTCTCCTAACAAGCTATATAGGTTATATTAGGCTATATTAGTAACTCCCTCAAGGTATCCACAGAGGTCACACAGGTCATTTTTGCGTGATAATTCATAAATTAAATGTAGATTTGTATACCTGGGGTGGATAAATGGTAGGCTACAAATATCATGTTATTTTTACCCTGGCCTGTTGTATCCCGACTGCCAGTCTGTTTGTGCTGTCATGACAACTATTTGTCCCTTGCTGGCATGCCAGACAGGACGCAACAAGGACAACAGCAATGGAGCTGGATATTTTTTATTTATTTAACCTTTATTTTACTAGGCAGGTCAGTTTAAGAACAAATTCTTATTTTACAATGACAGCCTACCCCGGTCAATCCCTTACCCTAACGATGCTGGGCCAAGGGTGCACCGCCCTATGGGACTCCCAATCACAGCCGGTTGTGATACAGCCTGGAGTCGAACCAGGGTCTGTAATGAGATGCAGTTGCCTTAGACCGCTGTGCCACTTGGGAGCCCTGATGAGTAGTCCACAAACAAGCGCCCAAACAGATCTTATCTAAGCCCGTTTCAGGTGTAACTGCAGCTGCAAGCTTTTCCCTCTCTGACTTCTATTGTGACCTCATTTGTCTCACCTTGTGAGGTGGTGGCAGCGCATCGAGGATCTCCATAACAACGGTCGGTATCGCGGAGACGGCCCGGCTCCCACTCTATAAGAGCAGCCACAGCACGAGGCTGCTGGTAAGTAGACAGAGCGCTGTGAGAGACAGGTTACGGTAGCGCTCATAATGATGCGGATGTTCTACTGAACCTCGTGTTGACTCCTCTGTTCAGATGTACATGCTAGATTTCAGATTATCACCAATGTGTCTGTACAGTATAATAACGGAGTAATTATTCTGAATTAAAATGATAAAAAAAGTTGTGTGATAAACTATTCGTTGTTGTTCTACGATGATAACTTTTCACTAGGCACAGACGTCAGATGGACGTCTAATTTTAATTTACATTTGGTTGAGTTGATGACTAATGTGAATTAAACGTGAAATCAACAGTAAATGTCACCATGTCATTGGATTTGGGTTAAAAGGTGGCTGAAGAAAATAAGAAATGCCCCTACGTTGATGACTTCTTGAAAATCCAATGTTTTCAAATCAAATCAAATTTTATTTGTCACATGCGCCAAACACAGCAGGTGAAATGATTACTTAACTAACCAACAACGCAGTTTTAAGAAAAATACCTAAAAAAAAGACAGTAAAGTAACAAATAATTAAAGAGCAGCAGTAAAATAACAAAAGTGAGGCTATATACAGGGGGTACCGGTACAGAGTCAATGTGCGGGGGGACCGGTTAATCGAGGTAATTGAGGTAATATGTACATGTAGGTAGAGTTATTAAAGTGACTATGCATAGATAACAACAAAGAGTAGCAGTGCTGTAAAGGGGGGGGGGGGGCAATGCAAATAGTCTGGGTAGCCATTTGATTAGATGTTCAGGAGTCTTATGGCTTGGGGGGTAGAAGCTGTTTAGAAGCCTCTTGGACCTAGACTTGGCACTCCGGTACCGGTTGCCGTGCGGTAACAGAGAGAACAGTCTATGACTAGGGTGGCTGGAGTCTTTGACAATTTTTAGAGCCTTCCTCTGACACCACTTGGTATAGAGGTCCTGGATGGCAGGAAGATTGGCCCCAGTGATGTACTGGGCCGTACGCACCACCCTCTGCAGTGCCTTGCGATCGGAGGCTGAGCAGTTGCCATACCAGGCAGTAATGCAACCAGTCAGCATGCTCTCGATGGTGCAGCTGTTGAACCTTTTGAGGATTTGAGGACCCATGCCATATCTTTTCAGTCTCCTGAGGGGGAATAGGTTTGGTCGTGTCCTCTTTACGACTGTCTTGGTGTGCTTGGACCATGTTAGTTTATTGGTGATGTGGACGACAAGGAACTTGAAGCTCTCAACCAGCTTCACTGCAGCCCCGTCGATGAGAATTGGGGTGTGCTCTGTCCTCCTTTTCCTGCTGTCCACAATCATCTCCTTTGTCTTGATCATGTTGAGGGAGAGGTTGTTGTCCTGGCACCACACTGCCAGGTCTCTGACCTCCTCCCTATAGGCTGTCTCGTCGTTGTCGGTGATCAGGCCTACCACTGTTGTGTCATCGGCAAACTTAACGATGGTGTTGGAGTCGTGCCTGGCCGTGCAGTCATGAGTGAACAGGGAGTACAGGAGGGGACTGAGCACGCACCCCTGAGGGGCCCTCGTGTTGAGGATCAGTGTGGTGGATGTGTTGTTACCTACCCTTACCACCTGGAGGCGGCCCGTCAGGAAGTCCAGGATCCAGTTGCGGAGGGAGGTGTTTAGTCCCGGGGTCCTTAGCTTAGTGATGAATTTTGAGGGCACTATGGTGTTGAACGCTGAGCTGTAGTCAGTGAATAGCATTCTCACATAGGTGTTCCTTCTGCCCAGGTGTGAAAGGGCAGTGTGGAGTGCAATAGAGATTGCATCATCTTTGGATATGTTGGGGCGGTATGCAAATCAAATCAAATCAAAGTTTATTTGTCACGTGCGCCAAATACAACAGGTATAGACCTTACAGTGAAATGCTTATTTACAGGCTCTAACCAATAGTGCAAAAAAGGTATTAGGTGAACAATAGATAAGTAAAGAAATAAAACAACAGTAAAAAGACAGTGAAAAATAACAGTAGCGAGGCTATATACAGTAGCGAGGCTATAACAGTAGCGAGGCTACATTCAGACACCAGTTAGTCAGGCTGATTGAGGTAGTATGTACATGTAGATATGGTTAAAGTGACTATGCATATATGATGAACAGAGAGTAGCAGTAGTGTAAAAGGAGGGTTGGCGGGTGGTGGGACACAATGCAGATAGTCGGTTAGCCAATGTGCGGGAGCACTGGTTGGTCGGCCCAATTGAGGTAGTATGTACATGAATGTATAGTTAAAGTGACTATGCAGATATGATAAACAGAGAGTAGCAGGGGGAGGCAGGGGGGGGGGGGCACACAGTGCAAATAGTCCGGGTAGCCATTTGGTTACCTGTTCAGGAGTCTTATGGCTTGGGGGTAAAAACTGTTGACAAGCCTTTTAGTCCTAGACTTGGCACTCTGGTACCGCTTGCCATGTGGTAGTAGAGAGAACAGTCTATGACTGGGGTGGCTGGGGTCTTTGACAATTTTTAGGGCCTTCCTCTGATTGAAGTGTGTCTAGGGTTTCTGGGATAATGGTGTTGATGTGAGCCATGACAACCTTTCAAAGCACTTCATGGCTACAGATGTGAGTGCTACGGGTTGGTAGTCATTTAAGCAGGTTACCTTAGTGTTCTTGGGCACAGGGACAATGGTGATCTGCTTGAAACATGTTGGTATTACGGACTCAGACAGGGAGAGTTTGAAAATGTCAGTGAAGACACTTGCCAGTTGGTCAGCGCATGCTCGGAGTACAAGTCCTGATAATCCGTCCGCCCTGCGGCCTTTTGAATGTTGACCTGTTTAAATGTCTTACTCACATCGGCTGCGGAGAGCGTCATCACACAGTCGTCCGGAACAGCTGATGCTCTCATGCATGCTTCAGTGTTACTTGCCTCGAAGCGAGCATAGATGTAATTTAGCTCGTCTGGTAGGCTTGTGTCACTGGGCAGGTCTCGGCTGTGCTTCCCTTTGTAGTTTGTAATAGTTTGCAAGCCCTGACACATCCGACAAGCTTCAGAGTCGGTATAGTACAATTCGATCTTTGTCCTGTATTGATGCTTTGCCTGTCTGATGGTTCGTCGGAGGGCAAAGCGGGATTTCTTATAAGCTTCCGGGTTAGTGTCCCGCTCATTGAAAGTGGCAGCTCTACAGTGCAGATGTTGCCTTTAATCTATTACTTCTGGTTGGGGTATGTACGTACTGTCACTGTAGGGAACGATGTCATCAATGCACTTATTGCTAAAGCCAGTGACTGATGTGGTGTACTCCTCAATGCCATCGGAAGAATCCCGGAACATATTCCAGTCTGTACTAGCAAAACAGTCCTGTAGCTTAGCATCTGCTTCATCTGACAGATGGTATGGTATTGGTATTGGTATTGGTATTGGTATTGTATTGATATTGTATTGGTATTGTATTGGTATTATATTGATATTGTATTGGTATTGTATTGGTATTGGTATTGGTATTATATTGATATTGTATTGGTATTGGTATTGGTATTTGTATTGGTATTATATTGATATTGTATTGGTATTGGTATTGGTATTATATTGATATTGTATTGGTATTGGTATTGGTATTGTATTGGTATTGGTATTTGTATTGGTATTATATTGATATTATATTGATATTGTATTGGTATTGGTATTGATATTATATTGATATTGTATTGGTATTGGTATTGGTATTGTATTGGTATTGGTATTTGTATTGGTATTGATATTGATATTGGTATTGGTATTATATTGATATTATATTGATATTGTATTGGTATTGGTATTGATATTGTATTGGTATTGGTATTGATATTATATTGATATTGTATTGGTATTATATTAATATTATATTGATATTGGTATTGTATTGGTATTATACTGGTATTGGTATTGATATTGGTATTGGTATTATATTGATATTGTATTGGTATTGATATTGTATTGGTATTGTATTGGTATTGTATTGATATTGGTATTGGTATTATACTGGTATTGGTATTGTATTGGTATTGTTTTGTATTGTGTTGATATTTTATTGGTATTGGTATTGTTTTGTATTGTATTGATATTGTATTGGTATTGGCATTGGTATTGGTATTGGTATTGTTTTGTATTGTATTGATATTGGTATTGTATTGTATTGGTATTGACTTGGTATTGTATTGGTATTGAATTGGTATTGAATTGGTATTGAATTGGTATTGGTATTGAATTGGTATTGAATTGGTATTATATTGGTATTGGTATTGAATTGGTATTGGTATTATATTGATATTGTATTGTATTGTTATTGGTATTAGTATTGAATTGTATTGGTATTGGTATTGGTATTGGTATTGAATTGGTATTGAATTAGTATTGATATTGGTATTGAATTGGTATTGAATTGGTATTGGTATTGAATTGGTATTGAATTGGTATTGAATTAGTATTGATATTGGTATTGGTATTATATTGATATTGTATTGTATTTTATTGGTATTGGTATTGAATTGTATTGGTATTGGTATTGGTTTTGGTATTGGTATTGAATTGGTATTGATATTGGTATTGTATTGTTATTGGTATTGAATTGTATTGGTATTGTATTGGTATTGGTATTGGTACTGAATGGTATTGGTATTGAATTGGTATTGATATTGGTATTGTATTTTTATTGGTATTGGTATTGTTATTGAATTGTATTGGTAATGTATTGTATTGGTATTGAATTGTATTGGTATTGGTATTGGTATTGGTATTGAATTGTATTGGTATTGTATTGGTTTTGGTATTGAATTGTATTGTATTGGTATTGAATTGGTATTGGTATTGTATTGGTATTGGTATTGTATTGGTATTGAATTGTATTGAATTGTATTGGTATTGGTATTGTATTGGTATTGGTATTTGTATTGATATTGTATTGGTATTGAATTGGTACTGAATTGGTATTGGTATTGGTATTGGTATTGAATTGGTATTGGTATTGAATTGGTATTGGTATTGAATTGGTATTGATATTGGTATTGGTATTGGTATTGTATTGGTATTGGTATTGAATTGGTATTGGTATTGTATTGGTATTGGTATTGTATTGGTATTGAATTGTATTGAATTGTATTGGTATTGGTATTGTATTGGTATTGGTATTTGTATTGATATTGGTATTGTATTTTTATTGGTATTGGTATTGTTATTGAATTGTATTGGTAATGTATTGTATTGGTATTGAATTGTATTGGTATTGGTATTGGTATTGGTATTGAATTGTATTGGTATTGTATTGGTTTTGGTATTGAATTGTATTGTATTGGTATTGAATTGGTATTGGTATTGTATTGGTATTGGTATTGTATTGGTATTGAATTGTATTGAATTGTATTGGTATTGGTATTGTATTGGTATTGGTATTTGTATTGATATTGTATTGGTATTGAATTGGTACTGAATTGGTATTGGTATTGGTATTGGTATTGAATTGTATTGGTATTGGTATTGGTATTGGTATTGAATTGGTATTGATATTGGTATTGGTATTGGTATTGTATTGGTATTGGTATTGGTATTGACTTGGTATTGATATTGGTATTGAATTGGTATTGATATTGGTATTGAATTGGTATTGATATTGGTATTGCATTGGTATTGGTAGTGTATTGTATGTATTTGTATTGTATTGTATTTGTTTTAAATATGTTTAAAAATGATTTGTGGGTTTGTGTAAGCTCACTCTCGCTCACACTCTCTCTCTCGCTCTACCTGACTCAGACCTGCCCAGTATGCACTGTAAATCAGAACAGCCTCTATTCATCAGGACATGGACTCTACAAGGTGTCGAAGCATTTCACAGGGATGCTGGCCCATGTTGACTCCAATGCTTCCCGCAGTTGTGTCAAGATGGCTGGATGTCCTTTGGCTGGTGGACCATTGTTGATACACACGGAAAACTGTTGAGCGTGAAAAACCCAGCAGCGTTGCAGTTCTTGACACACTCAAACCGGTGCGCCTGGCACCTACTACCATACCCTGTTCAAAGGCACTTCAATCTGTTGTTTTGCCCATTCACCCTCTGAACAACACACATACACAATCCATGTCTCACTTATCTCAAAGCTTAAAAATCATTCTTTAACCTGTCTCCTCCCCTTCATCTACACTGATTGAAGTGGATTTAACAGGTGACATCAATAAGGGATCATAGCTTTCACCTGGATTCACCTGGTCAGTCTGTCATGGAAAGAGCAGGTGTTCCTAAAGTTTTTTATTGATGGAAAAAGTATCCAATTGTCATACTTGAGTAAAAGTAAAGATACCTTAATAGAAAATGACTCAAATAAAAGTGAAAGTCACCCAGTAAAATCATACTTGTAAGTCTTAAAGTATTTGGTTTTAAATATACTTAAGTTTTAAAGTAAATGTAATTGCTAAAATATACTTAAGTATCAAAAATCAAAGTACAAGTATAAATCATTTCAAATGTCTTATATTAAACAAACCAAACTGCACCGTTTTGTTTAATTTACGGATAGCCAGGAGCACACTCCAACACTCAGACATCATTTACAAACGAAGCATGTGTTTAGTGAGTCCACCAAATCAAAGACAGTAGGGACGACCAGGATCTTCTCTTGATAAGTGTGTGAATTAGACCATTTTCCTGTCCTGCTAAGCATTCAAAATGTAATGAGTACTTTTAGGTGTCAGGGAAAATGTTTGGAGTAAAAAGTACATCATTTTCATCAGGAATGTAGTGAAGTAAAAGTAAAAGTTGTTAAAAATATATAAGTAAAGTAAAGTACAGATGCACCCAAAAACTACTTAACCTCTCTGGCGCATGTGGGACGAACTCGTCCCACCTACGTAACAGCCACTGAAATCCAGTGGCGCGATTTTTGAATCGTTAGAAATACTATTACTTCAATTTCTCAAACATATGACTATTTTACAGCTATTTAAAGACAAGAATCTCGTTAATCTAACCCCACTGTCCGATTTCAAAAAGGCTTTACAACGAAAGCAAAACATTAGATTATGTCAGCAGAGTGCCCAGCCAGAAATAATCAGACACCCATTTTTCAAGCTAGCATATCATGTCACATAAACCCAAACCACAGCTAAATGCAGCACTAACCTTTTATGATCTTCATCAGATGACACACCTAGGACATTGTGTTATACAATACATGCATGTCTGTTCAATCAAGTTCATATTTATATCAAAAAACAGCTTTTTACATTAGCATGTGACGTTCAGAAAAAGCATAACCCCCGCAAACTTCCGGGGAATTTACTAACAGTTTGCTAAATTACTCACGATAAACATTCACAAAAAGCATAACAATTATTTTAAGAATTATAGATACATTAATCCTCTGTGCACTCGATATGTCCGATTTTAAAATAGCTTTTCGGATGAAGCACATTTTGCAATAATCTAAGTACATAGCCCGGCATCACAGGGCTAGCTATTTAGACACCCACCCAGGTCAGCCTCCACCAAAATCACATTTCCTATAAGAAAAATGTTCTTACCTTGCTTGTTCTTCGTCAGAATACACTGCCAGGACTTCTACTTCAATAACAAATGTTGGTTTGGTCCCAAATAATCCATCGTTATATCCAAACAGCGACGTTTTGTTCGTGAGTTCTAGACACTATCAGAATGCTACATCACGGTCTTGCGCATGGCGCATTGGCGTGACAAAAAATGTCTAAATATTCCATTACCGTACTTCGAAGCATGTCAACCGCTGTTTAAAACCAATTTTTATGCCATTTATCTTGTAGAAAAGTGATAATATTCCGACCGGGAATATGCATTGAGCCTAAACAGCCAAATTAAATTTCTCCTCAGGAGCGAATCGTGCACGCGCCTCATTCAAAGGTCCTCTGAGCCGCCACTTACCAAAGCCGATAATGTGTTTCAGCCTGAGGCTGCCTCGTCAACCTTCAGTTATTTCCCGGGTTCTGAGAGCCTATCGGAGCCCTGGGAATTGTCACGTTACAGCTAAGATCCTTACTTTTCAATAAACAGATGCAAGACGCACGACTCCTTGTCAGACAGGGTACTTCCTGCTTGAAACCTTGTCAGGTTTTTGCCTGCCATAGGAGTTCTGTTATACTCACAGACACCATTCAAACAGTTTTAGAATATCAATCAATATATCATTAAAAATTGCTTTCCTGGTGGCATTTTGGCTATGTTTTTCCGTGATGTGTCACTACTGAGACAACCTGTTCCAATTTGTGTCCCGAGGCATAAAACCAGTTGAGAACCACTGCTGTTAATGACCACTCCATTCTCCTGAACCTGTCAACCAGTATCTGTCAACATGTGACTCAGCAATATTCCTTTACCACGCGGAGCAGGATGACATCCAACACAAGCAAACACTTGTCCTGAAGGCAGAACTGAGAGATTTCCGCTAGATGTGCTAGCTGCAAAGTTAAAATTGGCCTCTATTGTAAAAATTCATGAAAACGAAAATGAGCTTTTTGGTCTTAATTTAAGGGTTAGCAGTGTGGTAACGGGTTAAGGTTAGGATTAGTCATTAGTGTTAGCAGTGTGGTAAAGGGTTAAGGTTAGGATTAGTCATTAGGGTTAGCAGTGTGGTAACGGGTTAAGGTTAGGATTAGTCATTAGGGTCAGCAGTGTGGTAAAGGGTTAATTAAAGTTAGGTTATATTTAAAAATAAGATTTTATACTTTGTGGCTGTGCCAGCTAGTGACCATTCTGCAGAGCTGCCTCCGGTACATGAGTCATCCCAATAAATGCTAATCTGTGTGAAGCGAGAGAGAAGCTGTATTTGTCAGCATTTGTTGTCAGGCTGACTCATTCACACAGCATCAGTGTCATGCAGCTATCACATGGCAGGAGAGAGAAGCAAGCTCCCCTGCACATGCACAGCAATCTGGCTACGTCCCAAATGGCCATAAGACTCTACTCAAAAATAGTGCACTATATGGGGAATAGGGTGCCATTTGGGAGGCAGTTCAGTCTATTTAGATTCACATAGCGGTACACTATCACCAACTGAGCCACACAGTCCACTATTGTAGGGCTCTCGTAGTTGAACAATTATCTGTCTAATGAGATTGTTTTTATTTCCAGGAGCCTTCAGGATTCATCTTCAAGATACCGAACCTGAAAACGCTGTCACCCACATCGTCTGACACCTCGCGCCTCCTCACTCATTATCAGAACAAGTAAAAAAATGCTTATTTTGATTCTGTTGTTAGATTGTGTGAATATGAAAACATCAGACTGTCACGGCTCAGGCTAATACTCAGACGCAGACACAGGAAGCAGATAGTACGAGTCTCAGAGTTTATTAGTTAAAGGGGCAGGCAGGAGGTCAGTCAACCAGGTACTGGAAACCCCTACCCCACGGTCAAACCTTCAGGAGGCGCCTTACAATGTACGCCGGTTGGCCGTCGATGATATGGGGGGGAGAGGGGTGGGCCTGGAAACATGAGACAAAGGGCTGTGAGACATACACTACTGTTCAACAGTTTGGGATCACTTAGAAATGTCCTTGTTTTTGAAAGAAAAGCACATTTTTTTGTCCATTAAAATAACATCAAATTGATCAGAAATACAGTGTAGACATTGTTAATGTTGTAAATGACTACTGTAACTGGAAATTGTAGTTTTTTTTAATGTAATATCTACAGTTGAAGTCAGAAGTTTACATACACTTAGGTTGGAGTCATTAAACCTCGTTTTTCAACCACTGTGGATGTATTTCAAGGCCTACCTTCAAACTCAGTGCCTCTTTGCTTGACGTCGTGGGAAAATCAAAAGAAATCAGCCAAGACCTCAGAAAAAAAATGGTAGACCTCCACAAGTGGTTCATCCTTGGGAGCAATTTCCAAACTCCTGAAGGTACCACGTTTATCTGTACAAACAGATACGCAAGTATAAACACCATGGGACCACGCAGCCGTCATACCACTCAGGAAGGAGACGCGTTCTGTCTCCTAGAGAAGAACATACTTTGGTGCGAAAAGTGCAAATCAATCCCAGAACAACAGCAAAGGACGTTGTGAAGATGCTGGAAGAAACAGGTACAAAAGTATATATATCCACAGTAAAACGAGTCCTATATATCGACATAACCTGAAAGGCCGCTCAGCAAGGAAGAAGTCACTGCTCCAAAACCTCCATTAAAAAAGCCAGACTACGGTTTGCAACTGCACATAGGGACAAAGATCGTACTTTTTGGAGAAATGTCCTCTGGTCTGATGAAACAAAAATAGAACTGTTTGGCCATAATGACCATCGTTATGTTTGGAGGAAAAAGAGGGAGGCTTGCAAGCCGAAGAACACCATTTACATTTTAGTAATTTAGCAGACGCTCTTATCCAGAGCAACTTACAGTAGTGAATGCATACATTTCACAGACATTTTTAATAATTTTTTTATACTCGCCCCCTGTGGGAGTCGAACACACAACCCTGGCGTTGCACACACCATGCTGGCGTTGCAAACACCATGCTCTACCAATTCAGCCACAGGGATTCTACCATGAAGCACGGGGGTGGCAGCATCATGTTGTGGGGTGCTTTGCTGCAGGAGAGACTGGTGCACTTCACAAAATAGATGGCATCATGAGGTAGGAAAATTATGTGGATATATTGAGGCAACATCTCAAGACATCAGTCAGGAAGTTAAAGCTTGGTCGCAAATGGGTCTTCCACATGAACAATGACCCCAAGCATACTTCCAAAGTTGTGGCAAAATGGCTTAAGGACATTAAAGTCAAGGTATTAGAGTGGCCATCACAAAGCCCTGACCTCAATCCTATAGAAAATGTGTGGGCAGAACTGAAAAAGCGTGTACAAGCAAGGAGGCCTACAAACCTGACTCAGTTACATTAGCTCTGTCGGGAGGAATGGGCCAAAATTCACTCAACTTATTGTGGGAAGCTTGTGGAAGGCAACCCAAAACATTAAAGGCAGTGCTTCAGTTTCTTGGCAATGGAATAGCCTTCATTTTGCAGAACAAAAATAGACTGACGAGCTTCAGAAGAAAGTTCTTTGTTTTTGGCCATTTTGAGTCTGTAATCGAACCCACAAATGCTGATGCTCCAGATACTCAACTAGTCTAAAGAAAGACAGTTTCATTGCTTCTTTAATCAGGACATCAGTTTTCAGCTGTGCTAACATAATTGCAAAAGGGTTTTCTAATGATCAATTAGCCTTTTAAAATTATAAACTTGGATTAGCTAACACAACGTGCCATTGGAACACAGGAGGGATTGTTGCTGATAATGGGTCTCTGTACGCCAATGTAGATATTCCATAACAAATTTGCCGTTTCCAGCTACAATAGTCATTTACAACATTATCAATGTCTACAATGTATTTCTGATCAATTAGATTTTATTTGAATGGACAAAAAATTAGCAATATACCCTTCCATCACTTTGGTCTCTGGACCCGATAGGGAATGAAGTCGCCCCTGAGGGGGTGCAGTATGCAGAAGAAGGTTGATAGCGCTGTCGTAGGGCCGATACGGCGGAAGAGATGTGGCTCGGGCAGAGTTGAAAACCTCCCGTATGTCCTGGTACTTCGCGGGAACGGCGGAGAGATCCAAAGTTTTTCCCAAGCCGGTAGGGAGACGTCCCGGGGCAGGCTCAATCAACTTCAGACAATGAGCTTAACAAAATGGGCTCCAACTAATGATGGACCCCGTAGCCCAGTTGATAAGGGGATTGTACCTCTGGGGCCATGAAAATCCCCAAATCATGGGTACATGAGGAGACTCCAGGAGCAGAAACTGCATGGATTCACTGTGGTTGCCTGACACTCACAGGTGGATAGGAACCATACTGTGGTTGACACTTCCAATCGAGCACCCATCCAGCGCTCTGACGTCCATCGGAATGGAAAGGGTTTGAGTGGAGATGCCAGGGTCGTGTCCATAATGCTCTCGTCGGCCCCAGAGTCAATGAGCACCTGGATGGATTTGGACTGGCCTCCCCACAACAGGGTAGCATAGAGGGGGTTATGACTAGTAAGGGATTTGAAATTCCCTGTATGGCTCACCAGTGTACTTGTACCTACTGACGAGCCTGGTCTTTTAATGGGAAGGTAGATAAGAAATGTCCCATAGCTGCACAATACAGGCAGCTCTTGGTGTTTAGTCTGCATAAGTGCTCAGCAGGAGACAATCTAGCCCTGCCCAGTTGCATAGGCTCCGGAGGAGGTGAGTCGGCAGGCCTCGGTGATTCCCGAGAGAACTTGGTTGACATCGGATTCACTAGGAAATGTAGACTTCGGGGATTCCCGAGATTCCTCTGAGGCGAGATGGGAATCGAGGATGAGCGAGGGCGACAGGGAACAGATTCCCTCTCACTCCTATGTTCCTGTAGCCTAGCCGCCCATCGATCCGGATGGTCAAGGCTATGAAGGAGTCGAGGTCCATGGGCTGCGAGCTCATCTTTAAATCACCTCCGATAATCCATGAGAGAACATGTCGAACAAGGCTTCCGGGTTCCAGGCACTCTCAGCCACCAACGTGCAAAAATCCTCATCCTCTCTCTCGGACAACGGAGAATCGAACACCTTACGTACCTCCGCCACAAACTCCTCCAGACTGAGGCAAAAGGCAGACTGTTGCTCCTACACCGCCGTGGGGCAGGCTGGGAAGAAGCGGCGCTGGTGGCGGGTTGCTGAGAGTCCGGTGGATTACTGGTGTGGCTTGCTGCCTAGCAGGGAATCTGCAGAATTGCTCCAGCAATGTATCGAACGCATGGTCATGACGTTCTGCCAGGGTATGGAGTCCCTCCATAAGGCATTGCAGTAACTTGTCTTCCAATGGTGGCTCCTTGCTGGGAGACAGCATTGGGGAGCTGGTCTGAGTCTGCTGGGTCAGTCATGGCCAGTTCATACTATCACGGCTCAGGCTAAGACCCAGATGCAGACACAGGAGGCAGATAGTACGAGTCTCAGAGTTTATTAGTTCAGGGGCAGGCAAAAGGTAAGTCAAGACAGGCAAAGGGTTGTAATCCAAATCAGAGTCAGGCAGGCACAGGACGGCAGGCAGGATCAGGGTCAGGACATGCAGAAAGGTCAGAACCGGGAAGAATAAGAAAAACAAAAACTAGAGCACAGGAAGCACGTGAACACGCTGGTAGGACTTGACAGGACAAGCACAAAGACAGGTGAAACAGATCAGGGTGTGACACAGACAAAGGAACCTGGTTCCCTTCAGCTTTGAGTCCAACACATACCTTAGCTTTTACACCTAGAGGTCCTAACCTATCGACAAGGTCTTTAGGGGACAGTTTACCAGACACAGATTAATCTGGGCTAGGTGGCACCAAATCGTCCCACCTACGTAACAACCAGTTGTGGCGCGATTTTCAAAACCTTTGAAATGCTATTACTTCAATTTCTCAAACATTATTACAGCTATTTAAAGACAAGAATCTCGTTAATCTAAACACACTGTCCGATTTCAAAAAGGCTTTACAACGAAAGCAAAACATTAGATTATGTCAGCAGAGTACCCAGCCAGAAATAATAAGACACCCATTTTTCAAGCTAGCATATAATGTCACAAAAACCCAAATCACAGCTAAATGCAGCACTAACCTTTGATGATCTTCATCAGATGACACACCTAGGACATTATGTTATACAATACATGCATGTCTGTTCAATTAAGTTCATATTTATATTAAAAAACAGCTTTTTACATTAGCATGTGACGTTTAGAAAAAGCATACCCCCGCAAACTTCGGAGGAATTTACTAACAATTTACTAAATTACTCACGATAAACATTCACAAAAAGCATAACAATTATTTTAAGAATTATAGATACAGAACTCCTCTATGCACTCGATATGTCAGATTTTAAAATAGCTTTTCGGATGAAGCACATTTTGCAATATTCTAAGTACATAGCCCAGCCATCACGGGCTAGCTATTTAGACACCCGGCAAGTTTAGCCTTCACCAAAATCATATTTCCTATAAGAAAAATGGTCTTACCTTTCCTGTTCTTCGTCAGAATGCACTCCCAGGACTTCTACTTCAATAACAAATGTAGCTTTGGTCCCAAATAATCCATCGTTATGTTCCATCAGCGACGTTTTGTTCGTGAGTTCTAGACACTATCAGAATGGTAAATCACGGTCGTGCGCATGGCGCATAACGTGACAAAAAATGTCTAAATATTCCATTACCGTACTTCGAAGCATGTCAACCGCTGTTTAAAATCAATTTTTATGCAATTTATCTCGTAGAAAAGCGATAATATTCCGACCGGGAATCTGTCTGTAAATAGAGGGAAAAACAGAAAGGCGGGGGCGGGCAGTGCACGCGCCTAAGCCTTTTGTCTGCTGATAGACCACTTAGCAAAAGCCCTCCTGCGTTTCAGCCAGGGCTTTGAATTACGTCATTCAGGTTTTTCCCGGGCTCTGAGAGCCCATTGGAGACGTGGGAAGTGTCACGTAACAGCAGAGATCCTCAGTTTTTGGTAGAGATGTCAAAGAAAGCAAATAAATGCTCAGGCAGGCCACTTCCTGTAAAGGAATCTCTCAGGTTTTTGCCTGCCAAATGAGTTCTGTTATACTCACAGACACCATTCAAACAGTTTTAGAAACTTTAGGGTGTTTTCTATCCATATATAATAAGTATATGCATATTCTAGTTACTGGGTAGGATTAGTAACCAGAGTAAATCGGGTACGTTTTTTATCCGGCCGTGTAAATACTGCCCCCTAGCCCCAACAGATTAAGCCCAATTCTGGACTAAAAAGCATTTTCCCGGGAAACCTCTTTAGGTGTAGAGACAGACTGGGACAGACACAGACAGGTAGACACAGACAGGTAGAGACACAGACAGGTAAAGACAGACTGGGACAGACACAGACAGGTAGAGACGGACTGGGACAGACACAGACAGGTAGAGACGGACTGGGACAGACACAGACAGGTAGAGACACAGACTGGGACAGACACAGACAGGTAGACACAGACAGGTAGAGACAGACTGGGACAGACACAGACAGGTAGAGACGGACTGGGACAGACACAGACAGGTAGAGAAACAGACTGGGACAGACACAGACAGGTAGACACAGACAGGTAGAGACAGACTGGGACAGACACAGACAGGTAGAGACGGACTGGGACAGACACAGACAGGTAGAGAAACAGACTGGGACAGACACAGACAGGTAGACACAGACAGGTAGAGACAGACTGGGACAGACACAGACAGGTAGAGACAGACTGGGACAGACACAGACAGGTAGACACAGGTAGACACAGACTGGGGCAGACAGGTAGAGACAGAATGAGACAGACACAGACAGGTAGAGACACAGATGGGGACAGACACAGACAGGTAGAGACAGGCTGGGACAGACACAGACAGGTAGAGACAGACTGGGAGAGACACAGACAGGTAGAGACAGACTGGTAGAGACACAGACAGGTAGAGACAGACTGGGACAGACACAGACAGGTAGAGACAGACTGGGAGAGACACAGACAGGTAGCGACAGACTGGGACAGACACAGACAGGTAGAGACAGACTGGTAGAGACACAGACAGGTAGAGACACAGACCGGGACAGACACAGACAGGTAGAAACAGATGGGGACAGACACAGACAGGTAGAGACAGACTGGCAGAGACACAGACAGGTAGAGACAGACTGGGACAGACACAGACAGGTAGAGACAGACTGGTAGAGACACAGAAAGGCAGAGACACAGACTGGGACAGACACAGACAGGTGGAGACAGACTGGGACAGACACAGACAGGTAGAGACAGGTTTAAGGCATCCGACAGGTTTATTAACCTCAGGAACTGTCAAGGTACAAAGTCAGAGATCAGATCGCCCATTAAATACCCCTTAATATCTTTTCAACTGGCTGTCAGACAGGTTGTCAAATACATTTTTAAATTGTTTTATTTATTTCACCTTTATTTAACCAGGTAGGCCAGTTGAGAACAAGTTCTCATTTACAACTGCGACCTGGCCAAGATAAAGCAAGTCAATACAGTCAATAACACAACAGAAAAAGTCTATATACAGTGTGTGCAACTGGCGTAAGGAGGTAAGGCAATAAATAGGCCATACTAGTGAAATAATTACAAATTAGCAAATTTACAAATACATGTTTGCTGCTATTTCGATCCAAATAAAACGGTTGTTAAGAGGGGGGAGTCAGGGAGTGAAGATGGGGAGTCAGGGAGTGAAGATGGGAGGAGTCAGGGAGTGAAGATGGGGAGGACTCAGGGAGTGAAGATGGGAGGAGTCAGGGGGTGAAAATAGGGGAGTCAGGGAGTGAAGATGGGAGGAGTCAGGGAGTGAAGTGGGGAGGAGTCAGGGAGTGAAGATGGGAGGACTCAGGGAGTGAAGATGGGAGGAGTCAGGGAGTGAAGATGGGAAGAGTCAGGGAGTGAAGATTGGAGGAGTCAGGGAGTGAAGATGGGGGAGTCAGGGAGTGAAGATGGGAGGAGTCAGGGAGTGAAGATGGGAGGAGTCAGGGAGTGAAGCTGGGGGAGTCAGGAAGTGAAGATGGGAGAGTCAGGGAGTGAAAATGGGAGGAGTCAGGGGGTGAAGATGGGGGAGTCAGGGAGTGAAGATGGGAGGAGTCAGGGAGTGAAGATGGGATGAGTCAGGGAGTGAAGATGGGAGGAGTCAGGGAGGGAAGATGGGAGGAGTCGGAGTGAAGAAGGGGGAGTCAGGGAGTGAAGATGGGAGGACTCAGGGAGTGAAGATGGGAGGAGTCAGGGAGTGAAGATGGGGGAGTCAGGGAGTGAAGATGGGGGAGTCAGGGAGTGAAGATGGGAGGATTCGGAGTGAAGATGGGGGAGTCAGGGAGTGAAGATGGGGGAGTCAGGGAGTGAAGATGGGAGGACTCAGGGAGTGAAGATGGGAGGAGTCAGGGAGTGAAGATGGGAGGAGTCAGGGAGTGAAGATGGGAGGAGTCAGGGAGTGAAGATGGGGGAGTCAGGGAGTGAAGATGGGAGGACTCAGGGAGTGAAGATGGGAGGAGTCAGGGAGTGAAGATGGGGGAGTCAGGGGTTGAAGATGGGAGGAGTCAGGGAGTGAAGATGGTGGAGTCAGGGAGTGAAGCTGGGAGGAGTCAGGGAGTGAAGATGGGGGAGTCAGGGAGTGAAGTGGGGAGGAGTCAGGGAGTGAAGATGGGGGGAGTCAGGGGTGAAGATGGGAGGAGTCAGGGAGTGAAGATGGGGGAGTCAGGGAGTGAAGATGGGGGAGTCGGGGTGAAGATGGGGGGAGTCGGGGTGAAGAGGGAGAGTCAGGGAGTGAAGATGGGAGGAGTCAGGGAGTGAAGATGGGAGGAGTCAGGGAGTGAAGATGGGAGGAGTCAGAGAGTGAAGATGGGAGGAGTCGGGGTGAAGAGGGGGAGTCAGGGAGTGAAGATGGGAGGAGTCAGGGAGGGAAGATGGGAGGAGTCAGAGTGAAGGTGGGAGGAGTCAGGGAGTGAAGATGGGAGGACTCAGGGAGTGAAGATGGGAGGAGTCAGGGAGTGAAGATGGGAGGAGTCAGGGGGTGAAGATGGGAGGAGTCAGGGAGTGAAGATGGGGGAGTCAGGGAGTGAAGATGGGGGAGTCAGGGAGTGAAGATGGGAGGAGTCGGAGTGAAGATGGGGGAGTCAGGGAGTGAAGATAGGAGGAGTCAGGGAGTGAAGATGGGGGGAGTCAGGGAGTGAAGGTGGGAGGACTCAGGGAGTGAGGATGGGAGGACTCAGGGAGTGAAGATGGGAGGACTCAGGGAGTGAAGATGGGAGGAGTCAGGGAGTGAAGATGGGGGGAGTCAGGGAGTGAAGGTGGGAGGACTCAGGGAGTGAGGATGGGAGGACTCAGGGAGTGAAGATGGGGGAGTCAGGGAGTGAAGTTATAGGAGTCGGAGTGAAGATGGGGGAGTCAGGGAGTGAAGATGGGAGGAGTCAGGGAGTGAAGATGGGAGGAGTCAGGGAGTGAAGATGGGAGGACTCAGGGAGTGAAGATGGGAGGAGTCAGGGAGTGAAGATGGTGGAGTCAGGGGTTGAAGATGGGAGGAGTCAGGGAGTGAAGATGGTGGAGTCAGGGAGTGAAGATGGGAGGAGTCAGGGAGTGAAAATGGGGGTAGTCAGGGAGTGAAGTGGGGAGGAGTCAGGGAGTGAAGATGGGGGGAGTCAGGGGTGAAGATGGGAGGAGTCAGGGAGTGAAGATGGGAGGAGTCAGGGAGTGAAGTGGGGAGGAGTCAGGGAGTGAAGATGGGAGGAGTCAGGGAGTGAAAATGGGGGAGTCGGGGTGAAGAGGGGGAGAGTCAGTGAGTGAAGATGGGGGAGTCAGGGAGTGAAGATGGGGGGAGTCGGGGTGAAGAGGGGGAGTCGGGGTGAAGAGGGGGAGTCAGGGAGTGAAGAGGGGAGGAGTCAGGGGGTGAAGCGGGGCGAGTCAGGGAGTGAAAAGGGGCGAGTCAGGGAGTGAAGAGGGGGAGAGTCAGGGAGTGAAGAGGGGGAGAGTCAGGGAGTGAAGAGGGGGAGAGTCAGGGAGTGAGGGGGGGAGAGTCAGGGAGTGAAAAGGGGGAGAGTCAGGGAGTGAAGAGGGGGAGAGTCAGGGAGTGAAAAGGGGGAGAGTCAGGGAGTGAAGAGGGGGAGAGTCAGGGAGTGAAGAGGGGGAGAGTCAGGGAGTGAGGGGGGGAGAGTCAGGGAGTGAAAAGGGGGAGAGTCAGGGAGTGAAGAGGGGGAGAGTCAGGGAGTGAAGAGGGGGAGAGTCAGGGAGTGAAAAGGGGGAGAGTCAGGGAGTGAAGAGGGGGAGAGTCAGGGAGTGAAGAGGGGGAGAGTCAGGGAGTGAGGGGGGGAGAGTCAGGGAGTGAAAAGGGGGAGAGTCTGTGAGTGAAGAGGGGCGAGTCAGGGAGTGAAAAGGGGCGAGTCAGGGAGTGAAGATGGGAGGAGTCAGGGAGTGAAAATGGGAGGAGTCAGGGAGTGAGTGAGAGAGGTAGCTTAGCTTTGATAAAGCCCCTAGTGTTAGGACTTTAACCAGAGCCCTGTGGGTGGCGGTTTGGACCGTTACACAGAATGATATACAGCCGTTTCTGTCCTTGACCTACGGAGAATGAAACAGTCCTACACTAATGAGCTTAATAACTCTATTCAGACAGGGGGTGGGGGCATCCCAAATGGCACCCCACTCCCTATGTAGTGCACTACTTTTGACCAGGGCAGATAGGGCTCTGGTCAAAAGTAGTGCACTAAGTAGAACCATTGTGTCATTTGAGATGCAGAGGTGGGTAGTGAGGTGCGCCACGGGACGGATTACCATGTTGCTCAGGATAGGAGTGCTGATTTACAATCAATTATTCCCTTTTTAGATCAGAATTAATAGGACTGAATGAAACAGGGGGGGGGTCGTACTCTGAGACGCTGTGTGAAACGGGGGGGGGGGGTCGTACTCTGAGACGCTGTGTGAAACAGGGGGGGGGGGTCGTACTCTGAGACGCTGTGTGAAACAGGGGGGGGGGTCGTACTCTGAGACGCTGTGTGAAACGGGGGGGGGGTTGTACTCTGAGATGCTGTGTGAAACAGGGGGGGGGTCGTACTCTGAGACGCTGTGTGAAACAGGGGGGGGGGGTCGTACTCTGAGATGCTGTGTGAAACAGGGGGGGGGGGGTCGTACTCTGAGACGCTGTGTGAAACGGGGGGGGGGGGCGTACTCCGAGATGCTGTGTGAAACGGGGGGGGGGTCGTACTCTGAGACGCTGTGTGAAACAGGGGGGGTTCGTACTCTGAGACGCTGTGTGAAACAGGGGGGGGGGGGGCGTACTCTGAGACGCTGTGTGAAACGGGGGGGGTCGTACTCTGAGACGCTGTGTGAAACAGGGGGGGTCGTACTCTGAGACGCTGTGTGAAACGGGGGGGGTCGTACTCTGAGATGCTGTGTGAAACAGGGGGGGGTCGTACTCTGAGATGCTGTGTGAAACGGGGGGGGGGGTCGTACTCTGAGACGCTGTGTGAAACAGGGGGGGGGTCGTACTCTGAGATGCTGTGTGAAACAGGGGGGGGTCGTACTCTGAGATGCTGTGTGAAACAGGGGGGGGTCGTACTCTGAGACGCTGTGTGAAACAGGGGGGGGGGGGGGGGCGTACTCTGAGACGCTGTGTGAAACAGGGGGGGGTCGTACTCTGAGATGCTGTGTGAAACAGGGGGGGGTCGTACTCTGAGATGCTGTGTGAAACGGGGGGGGGGGGTCGTACTCTGAGACGCTGTGTGAAACAGGGGGGGGGGCGTACTCTGAGATGCTGTGTGAAACAGGGGGGGGTCGTACTCTGAGATGCTGTGTGAAACAGGGGGGGGTCGTACTCTGAGACGCTGTGTGAAACAGGGGGGGGGGGGGGGGCGTACTCTGAGACGCTGTGTGAAACGGGGGGGGTCGTACTCTGAGACGCTGTGTGAAACAGGGGGGGGTCGTACTCTGAGACGCTGTGTGAAACGGGGGGGGGGTCGTACTCTGAGATGCTGTGTGAAACAGGGGGGGGTCGTACTCTGAGATGCTGTGTGAAACGGGGGGGGGTCGTACTCTGAGACGCTGTGTGAAACAGGGGGGGGGGTCGTACTCTGAGATGCTGTGTGAAACAGGGGGGGGTCGTACTCTGAGATGCTGTGTGAAACAGGGGGGGGGGTCGTACTCTGAGACGCTGTGTGAAACAGGGGGGGGGGGTCGTACTCTGAGACGCTGTGTGAAACAGGGGGGGGGGGGTCGTACTCTGAGATGCTGTGTGAAACAGGGGGGGGTCGTACTCTGAGATGCTGTGTGAAACAGGGGGGGGTCGTACTCTGAGACGCTGTGTGAAACAGGGGGGGGGGGTCGTACTCTGAGACGCTGTGTGAAACAGGGGGGGGGGGTCCTACTCTGAGATGCTGTGTGAAACGGGGGGGGGTCGTACTCTGAGACGCTGTGTGAAACAGGGGGGGGGTCGTACTCTGAGACGCTGTGTGAAACAGGGGGGGGGCCGTACTCTGAGACGCTGTGTGAAACAGGGGGGGGGGGTCGTACTCTGAGACGCTGTGTGAAACAGGGGGGGGGGTCGTACTCTGAGATGCTGTGAGAAACAGGGGGGGGGGTCGTACTCTGAGACGCTGTGTGAAACAGGGGGGGGGTCGTACTCTGAGACGCTGTGTGAAACAGGGGGGGGGTCGTACTCTGAGATGCTGTGTGAAACAGGGGGGGGGGCCGTACTCTGAGACGCTGTGTGAAACTGGGGGAGGGTTGTACTCTGAGACGCTGTGTGAAACAGGGGGGGGGTCGTACTCTGAGACGCTGTGTGAAACAGGGGGGGGAGTCGTACTCTGAGACGCTGTGTGAAACAGGGGGGGGGTCGTACTCTGAGACGCTGTGTGAAACGGGGGGGGGGGTCGTACTCTGAGACGCTGTGTGAAACAGGGGGGGGGTCGTACTCTGAGATGCTGTGTGAAACGGGGGGGGGGGCTCCTTCTCTGAGATGCTGTGTGAATACGGTCCCAGGTTTGGTGTTTGTCGCAATGTTTAGCCCCCCAGTTAGAGCTTTGGAATGGGTACCTCATCAGACCTGAGTTTAAACACTATTCAAAATATTTCAAACACTTCAGCTGTGCTTGAACTGAGCCTGATCTTGCCTACTGTGACAGACGAGCCAATTATATGGAACTCATTGCAGAATACCTTACAATTAGACGCACTATTTCAGGGTACTGGTAAATGACCTAATCACAGACAAAAGTAAGTGTTTTTTCATCATTCTAAATCTATGTTTTGTATAGTTGTATTTGTATTACTAATTCCTTATTATGTACCTTGACTTCAAGGTTAAATAAAAGTTAAATACATAGAAAATAAAAAATACAATGGTAAACCCTGCCTATCTGGCATGCAGGGGGCAAGCCTCAAGCAAACGCTCAGGAGAGTATTTGAAAGATTTTGAATAGTGTTTTGAATCCAGGCCTGGAATGAAGAGGCAGTATGCAGAACACTGACCCCTTTGTGAGGTCATTCCGCAACGGCGTCACAGTAGTGTAGCAGAATGTGTCATAATTTACCCCCCCAGTAGATGTAGCTTCGCTCCCTACAGGCAACAGCACCAACCAAGTCTCCACAACTACATACAGTATACAGTCGAAATCTACGCTAGTTTAAATAACCACAGGCTTACTGTATCGAAACACAATTGGGGTTGGTTTCCCGGACGGACACAGATTAGTCTTAAACCTAGTACTGGACTAAGAAGCGTGCTCAATGAAAATGGCATCTGTTGAAATAGGTTTTTATTCCAGCACAAAATTGACTGTGTCCGGGACTTTCTTGGTTAGGCTATACAAGTCTTGTTCATCCTTGGGAGCAATTTCCAAATGCCTGAAGGTACCATGTTTATCTGTACAAACAATAGTACGCAAGTATAAACACCATGGGACCACACAGCTATCATACCGCTCAGGAAGGAGACGCGTTCTGTCTTCTAGAGATGAATACTTTGGTGCGAAAAGTGCAAATCAATCCCAGAACAACAGCAAAGGACCTTGTGAACATGCTGGAGGTAACAGGTACAAAAGTATCTATATCCACAGTAAAACGAGTCCAATATCGACATAACCTGAAAGGCCGCTCAGCAAGGAAGAAGCCACTGCTCCAAAACTGCCATAAAAAACCCAGACTACGGTTTGCAACTGCACATGGGGACAAAGATCGTACTTTTTGGAAAAATGTCCTCTGGTCTGATGAAACAAAAATAGAACTGTTTGGCCATAATGACCATCGTTATGTTTGGAGGAAAAAGGGGGAGGCTTACAAGCCGAAAAATACCATCCCAACCGTGAAGCATGGGGGTGGCAGCATCATGTTGTGGGGGTGCTTTGCTGCAGGAGGGATTGGTGCACTTCACAAAATAGATGGCATCATGAGGAATGAAACATATGTGGATATATTGAAGCAACATCTCAATACATCAGTCAGGAAATTATTAAAGCTTGGTCACAAATGGGTCTTCCAAATGGACAATGACCCCAAGCATACTTCCAAAGTTGTGGCAAAATGGCTTAAGGACAACAAAGTCAAGGTATTTGAGTGGTCATCACAAAGCCCTGATCTCAATCCTACAGAACATTTTTGGTGCAGATCTGAAAACGCTTGTCAGCCAAAATTCACCCAGCTTATTTTGGAGAAGCTTGTGCAAGGCTTCCCAAAACATTTGACCCAAGCTGAACAATTTAAAGGCAATGCTACCAAATACTAATTGAGTGCATGTAAACTTCTGACACACTGGGAATGTGATAAAAGAAATAAAAGCTAAAATAAATCATTCTCTCTACTATTATTCTGATATTTCACATTCTTAAAATAAAGTGGTGATCCTAACTGACCTAAGACAGAGAATTGTTATTCAGATTAAATGTCAGGAATTGTGAAAAACAGAGTTTAAATGCATTTGGCTAAAGTGTATGTAAACTTCTGACTTCAACTGTATGTTTTCCCTTTCGGGCCCTTATTATTTATTTTTTATTTAACCTTTATTTATTTTCCATTTAGAACGCATTATATGGAGTTCCATTTAGAACGCATTATATGGAGTTCCATTTAGAACGCATTATATGGAGTTCCATTTAGAACGCATTATATGGAGTTCCATTTAGAACGCATTATATGGAGTTCCATTTAGAACGCATTATATAGGGTTCCATTTAGAACGCATTATATGGAGTTCCATTTAGAACGCATTATATGGAGTTCCATTTAGAACGCATTATATGGAGTTCCATTTAGAACGCATTATATGGAGTTCCATTTAGAACGCATTATATGGAGTTCCATTTAGAACGCATTATATGGAGTTCCATTTAGAACGCATTATATGGAGTTCCATTTAGAACGCATTATATAGGATTCCATTTAGAACGCATTATATGGAGTTCCATTTAGAACGCATTATATGGAGTTCCATTTAGAACGCATTATATGGAGTTCCATTTAGAACGCATTATATGGAGTTCCATTTAGAACGCATTATATGGAGTTCCATTTAGAACGCATTATATGGAGTTCCATTTAGAACGCATTATATGGAGTTCCATTTAGAACGCATTATATGGAGTTCCATTTAGAACGCATTATGTGGAGTTCCATTTAGAACGCATTATATAGGGTTCCATTTAGAACGCATTATATGGAGTTCCATTTAGAACGCATTATATGGAGTTCCATTTAGAACGCATTATATAGGGTTCCATTTAGAACGCATTATATGGAGTTCCATTTAGAACGCATTATATGGAGTTCCATTTAGAAAACATTATATAGGGTTCCATTTAGAAAACATTATATAGGGTTCCATTTAGAACGCACAAGTAAACTGACTAGTAAACTGACTAGTAAACTGACTAGCAATCTGACTAGTAAACTGACTAGTAAACTGACTAGTAAACTGACTAGTAAATGGACAAATAATCTGACAAGTAATCTGACTAGTAAACTGACTAGTAAACTGACT
>NC_042960.1:67566865-67574365 GCF_901001165.1 Salmo trutta
TCTCGTATTCTATCCCCTCCAAGTCGTACTCAAGCCCCGCCCCGTAGTCGTTCAACGCCTTCTCTAACTCCGCCTCCATCTCCTTCTTCCTCCTCTCCTCCTCGGTTAGGGGCATCGCCGCGGTTATCACCTCGTTATGCTTGTGCCCGGCGTGCGATGCACTGTTCTGTTTGGCTGTCTTTAGAATGCCCTGGATCACAGGCCCAACCCCGGCCAGCGCAGCCTCCTCCGCGTCCCTCGCCTCCTGCTCCTTCTTAGCCTTCCTGTCCACTCGGTCCTGCAGCTCCTCCTGGGCCCCCTCTCCCACCAGCAGCACCTCCTCCCCCACGCCGGGAGGCCCCTCCACAGGGTTGTGGTCGTAGGAGAAGAGGCGGAGGGCGGGGAGCCGGCTCAGGTTAGGAAACACCTCGATCTTGTTCTTGTCCAGGTCTAAGATCTCCAGATCCACCATGCGGAGTAAGACACGGGGAAACTCGGTGAAACGATTTCCGTATAGCCACAGCCCTCGCAAAGCCTCCATACGCCACAGGTCTGGGGGCAGAGTCCGCAGCCTGTTGTCCCCCATCTGAAGGGATCTGAGGTGGGGTAAGTCGTAGAGCTGGCGGGGAAAGCGTGTGAAATAGTTGCTCTCCATCCAGAGGCAGCGAAGGCTCTGAAGGTTACGTAGTTCTGGAGGGAGAGACATCAGGCGGTTGGAGCCCAGGTAGAGACGCGTCAGGTTACGGAGCTGACAGATAGCCAATGGGATGTCCTCCATCTTGTTAAAGTCTAGAGCCAGGATGCGAAGGCCCTTCAGTTGGACGATGTTCTCCGGGAGGGTCCGCAGGCTGTTACGACACACATACAGCTTCTCCAGGTGGCGTAGCCCACAGACCACACCGGGCAACCTGCGGAACTTTTTATAGCTCAGATCCAAGACGGGATCTCCGCTCGCCAGCATCTCCTCCACCCCTAGGGGCAGCTCGTCATCTTCCATCTCCTCCTTCATCTTCTTCTTCCTCCTCCTCCTCTCTTCCTCCATTACTTTCGCCTTCTCCCCATCCTTATCCTTCCCTTTCTCCTTCTCTTCCTCGTCCTCCTCCTTCCTGGAGGAGTTGCCCATGCCGTGCCCGTTGCTACGCCCGTGGCCCGACAGCCTGCCGTTGGATACTGGCTGAGTCAGGATGGAATCAGGGGATGAGGCTTCAGCCTCGTTTGGAAATGGGATTGGGGCTGAGACTGGGGCTCCAACACTGTCTGGGGCTGAGGCTGGAGCTGAGACTGGAGCTGAGGCTGGTCAGGATGGGACAGTGTCTGAGGACGTGTACGAGGCTGTATCTGGGGTCTGGGTCTGAGGCCGGTTCTGAGGCTCTATACCTGTATGACCATGGACTGTTGCTCTGAATCTGAACTGAGGCTGGGTTTGAAGATGGTCTGGTTGGGGCTGGTCTGGTTGGGGCTGGACTGGCTGTGACTGAGACTGTTGCTGGTTCTGAGACTGGTCAGCCCGGTCGGAGGCTCCTACTCTGAACGGCTGGTGCTGGTCAGCCCGGTCGGACGCTACTACTCTGAACTGGTGGAGAAAGGAGCCGGTGGCAGGACCCGCAGCAACAGGGGGCATTGTGTTCCTTAATAGGCCAGTGATTCCTCTCTGCTAATAGGCCAGTGATTACTCTCTGCTAATAGGTCACAGATAACTCTCTGCTAATAGGTCACAGATAACTCTCTGCTAATAGGCCCCTGATTACTCTCTGCTAATAGGCCAGTGATTACTCTCTGCTAATAGGCCCCTGATTACTCTCTGCTAATAGGCCCCTGATTACTCTCTGCTAATAGGCCAGTGATAACTCTCTGCTAATAGGCCAGTGATAACTCTCTGCTAATAGGCCAGTGATAACTCTCTGCTAATAGGCTAGTGATTACTCTCTGCTAATAGGCCAGTGATTACTCTCTGCTAATAGGCCAGTGATTACTCTCTGCTTATAGGCCAGTGATAACTCTCTGCTAATAGGCCAGTGATTACTCTCTGCTAATAGGCCAGTGATTACTCTCTGCTAATAGGTCACAGATAACTCTCTGCTAATAGGCCCCTGATTACTCTCTGCTAATAGGCCAGTGATTACTCTCTGCTAATAGGCCCCTGATTACTCTCTGCTAATAGGCCCCTGATTACTCTCTGCTAATAGGCCAGTGATAACTCTCTGCTAATAGGCCAGTGATAACTCTCTGCTAATAGGCCAGTGATAACTCTCTGCTAATAGGCTAGTGATTACTCTCTGCTAATAGGCCAGTGATTACTCTCAGCTAATAGGCCAGTGATTACTCTCTGCTTATAGGCCAGTGATAACTCTCTGCTAAAAGGCCAGTGATTACTCTCTGCTAATAGGCCAGTGATTACTCTCTGCTAATAGGACAGTGATAACGCACTGCTAATAGGCCAGTGATTACTCCTCGCTAATAGGCCAGTGATTACTCTCTGCTAATAGGCCAGTGATAACTCTCTGCTAATAGGCCAGTGATTACTCTCTGCTAATAGGCCAGTGATAACTCTCTGCTAATAGGCCAGTGATAACTCTCTGCTAATAGGCCAGTGATTACTCTCTGCTAATAGGCCAGTGATTACTCTCTGCTAATAGGCCCCTGATTACTCTCTGCTAATAGGCCAGTGATAACTCTCTGCTAATAGGCCAGTGATAACTCTCTGCTAATAGGCCCCTGATTACTCTCTGCTAATAGGCCAGTGATTACTCTCTGCTAATAGGCCAGTGATTACTCCTCGCTAATAGGCCAGTGATTACTCTCTGCTAATAGGCCAGTGATTACTCTCTGCTAATAGGCCAGTGATTACTCTCTGCTAATAGGCCCCTGCCTACTCTCTGCTAATAGGCCCCTGCCTACTCTCTGTTAATAGGCCCCTGACTACTCTCTGCTAATAGGCCCCTGCCTACTCTCTGCTAATAGGCCCCTGCCTACTCTCTGCTAATAGGCCCCTGACTACTCTCTGCTAATAGGCCCCTGCCTACTCTCTGCTAATAGGCCCCTGCCTACTCTCTTCTAATAGGCCAGTGATTACTCTCGGCTAATAGGTCCCTGCCTACTCTCTGCTAATAGGCCCCTGACTACTCTCTGCTAGCTCAGCAGCCACGGAGCAGCACATAATACTAGGAGTGTCACTGCCTGACCACCACACATTACATGATATGTCAACTGACTATCTATACATTACAATAATATTGATGGATTTGTAATTGATTATTTGATTATTATCAACAACCAAAAGCAGCTGAGTAGTGGTTAAAGTAGTGGTGATAACAACAATCAATTAACTCAACAATATAAAGCTGAATTTTTATGATAGAAATAGTCCCTTTGTGTCTGTTTGGAGTCAGACAGAGCAGTCGACCAATGCAAAAAAGACTATAAATGTCTTCCCAGAACAGATAAAATGGCTCCACAAACTTCCAACAGATGCAGACTCGCCATTTGGGTATCCTATGTTCATTTGGATGCCGTTCCGCTTCTGTCGGCTACTTTACTCCATGGAAGTGTTCAGTAGATTTGTTCTCTGCCCTGTGTGACAGACGATAACCGCAGGCTCCAGACATTTCATCCCAGATCAGCTTGAATTCTGCCCAACAGACGAAGCAGATGTCAGTGTCACCTGTTCCATGGATCTGACGATGTGAGGACGCATGTTTCGGTCCGCATGGAAACGGTCTGGTTTACGCTGGATGTCCTTTTCCGTGATAATTGTCCGGTTTGTCCGTCGAGAGAGCAACTCGGAGCCCGGCGCGACGCGCAGACAGCTACGCAGCTGTGTGATGATGCTGATGTGTTGACCTGGCCAACGGCAAAGTGAAAAAGCAAAGCGAAGTCCACTTTGAATCTCACTCACTCACTCACTCACTCACTCACTCACTCACTCACTCGCGCTTTGATGACAACGGTTGTGCACTTATTGCATTTTCGGCATCGTTAATGTTGTCATCTTGTTGCTCAAAGTCACTAGACCGTCGTCTGTTTACAAGATGGAGAATTTTCTATTGGCTACTATGAAAACTATCGGTTGCGCGCGGTCACTCGGTCCACTTCATTGTCGCCTAAAACGAGTGTATCCTATTTGTCAAGTCTCGGCTGTTGGAGGTTTGAGGACAACGTTGCCTTTGACTGTCTTCCCTCCCTAGCAACCGGAACTGAGGGACATGATCGAACATTGTCAAACATGTAAATCACATGGTTATAGAGGGAGAGGGAGAGAGGGGGCAGAGGAGAGAGAGAGGAAAAGAAAGGAGAGAGATGGAAAGAGAGGGCAGAGGGGACAGAGGGAAAGAGAGAGGAAAAGAGAGGAGAGAGATGGAAAGAGAGGGCAGAGGAGAGAGAGAGGAGAGAGATGGAAAGAGAGGGCAGAGGAGAGAGATGGAAAGAGAGGGCAGAGGAGAGAGAGAGGAGAGAGATGGAAAGAGAGGGCAGAGGGGAGAGAGGGAAAGAGAGAAGATGAATAAGAGGGACCACATTATGTGATTTAGTGAAATTAAGAGTTAAAATATTTATAGATACAGTCTATAATTGGCACGGGATTTACATAATAGCCTACATTTCATACTGGCCTATAAATAGGGAGTTGCATTCAGAATGGCAAATTGTTAATATGAGTGTGTGCATGGGAGCGCAGGCAGCTGTATTTATTTAGAAGGATGCAACACACAACACACACACACACACACACACACACACACACACACATGACACACACACACACACACACACACACACACACACACACACGACACACACACACACACACAAACACACGACACACAAACACACACAGAGAGAGAGAGAGAGATTATGTAATATAATACAAGTCAGTGCATCTTCACACATCTCTGCCTAACTAACTAACTAACTAACTAACTAACTAAATAACTTACAGAGGCTATTAGTTGTAATAGATAGCCTAACTAACAATATATTACAACTAATAGCCTATATATTACAACTAATAGCCTATATATTACAACTAATTGCCTATATATTACAACTAATAGCCTATATATTACAACTAATAGCCTATATATTACAACTAATAGCCTATGTTAGTTAGTTAGACTATCTATTACAACTAATAGCCTATGTTAGTTAGTTAGACTATCTATTACAACTAATAGCCTATGTTAGTTAGTTAGACTATCTATTACAACTAATAGCCTATGTTAGTTAGACTATCTATTACAACTAATAGCCTATGTTAGTTAGGCTCTCTATTACAACTAATAGCCTATGTTAGTTAGTTAGGCTCTCTATTACAACTAATAGCCTATGTTAGCCTGACTAACTAATATATGCTATTAGTTGTAATACATAGGCTAGATAAGCTAGATTGTTAGTTAGTTAGGCTATCTATTTAACTAATAGCATATATTAGTTAGCAGGCTATTAGTTGTAAAAGCCTAACATAGGTTATTAGCTGTAATCTACAGCATAACGAACTAACTAACTAAAATAGCCTAACTAACTATTACAACTACCAGCCTATGTTAGTTAGTTTGGTTATTAAAGCAAATAGCCTATGTTAGTTAGGCTCTCTATTAAAACTAATAGCATATATTAGTTAGTTAGGCTAACATAGGCTATTAGTTGCAATAGCCTAACTAACTATTAGTTGTAATATATAGCCTAACTAACTATTAGTTGCAATAGATAGCCTAACTAACTATTAGTTGTAATATATAGCCTAACTAACTATTAGTTGTAATTCATAGCCGAACTAACTAAAAGTTGTAATGGATAAGTTGTAATGGATAGCCTAACTAACTATTAGTTGTAATATATAGCCTAACTAACTATTAGTTGTAATATATAGCCTAACTAACTATTAGTTGTAATGGATAGCCTATGTTAGTTAGTTAGGTTATTACAACTAATAGCCTATGTTAGCATACAGTAACTAACAATATAGGCTAGTTGTAATAGCTAGCCTTACTAACAAGCAAAGGCTATTAGTTGTAATAGCTAGGCTAACTAACTAACACAGGCTATTAGTTGTAATAGCTAGGCTAACTAACTAACACAGGCTATTAGTTGTAATAGCTAGGCTAACTAACTAATGTAGGCTATTAGTTGTATTAGCTAGCCTAACTAACTAACATAGGCTATTAGTTGTAATAGCTAGCCTAACTAACTAACATAGGCTATTAGTTGTAATAGCTAGCCTAACTAACTAACACAGGCTATTAGTTGTAATAGCTAGGCTAACTAACTAACATAGGCTATTAGTTGTATTAGCTAGCCTAACTAACTACATTAGGCTATTAGTTGTAATAGCTAGCCTAACTAACTAACATAGGCTATTAGTTGTAATAGCTAGCCTAACTAACTAACATAGGCTATTAGTTGTATTAGCTAGCCTAACTAACTACATTAGGCTATTAGTTGTAATAACTAGCCTAACTAACTAACACAGGCTATTAGTTGTAATAGCTAGGCCATGTATTTTATGGACACTAGTATTGCTGCAGCAGACCCATTTGGGAGAGGTGATGTATGGGGTCTGTGTCCCAAACGGCACCTTGTTCACTACGTAGTGCACTATTTTTGACTATGGGGTTATGGGCCCTGATGAAATGTAATGCACTATACAGGGAATACTGTAGGGTGCCATTTGGGAGAGGCTGATTGGAAGTCTTGAATGTGTCCAGTGATTTAAGAGGATTATCAATATCAAAGGAAACTCCCAGTAAGCCGAAACACTGCTACAGTGATATGTTATATCCTAACAGTACTATAACACTGTAATAAGGGATATGTTATATCCTAACAGTACTATAACACTACTACAGTGATATGTTATATCCTAACAGTACTATAACACTGTAATAAGGATATGTTATATCCTAACAGTACTATAACACTGCTACAGTGATATGTTATATCCTAACAGTACTATAACACTGCTACAGTGATATGTTATATCCTAACAGTAGTATAACACTACTACAGTGATATGTTATATCCTAACAGTACTATAACACTGTAATAAGGATATGTTATATCCTAACAGTGTTAAACACTAGCCTGCTTGGAGACATAAATGTTATAACTGTGTTATATGGAGACACAGATAGAGTACAAGACTTAGGCTCTATAGAAAGAGATTATAGAGTAGAATGTAGTAGCAGGTAGTCTGAGTTGGTGAGTCTCCTCTCCTCAGATGCAGAAGGAATTAAACCCCCCTTTGGCAAGATGACTGAGACTTGTCCTCTTTCCTAGATACCGCCTTAGGATTCTCTTTTGTTATCAACACATCCTTATATGCAGAGAGATCCTGGCATTCATATTAGTGACATACAGGAATCGCCATGTTCACACTATTCAATATCCACTCATTCGTGGAAAATTATTACTGTTATGTTCTGACTACTGTCTTTATTATCAGTGGCTCCCGAGTGGCGCAGCGGTCTAAGGCACTGCATCTCAGGGCAAGAGGCATCTCTACAGTCCCTGGTTCGAATCCAGGCTGTA
>NC_042960.1:67579365-67676865 GCF_901001165.1 Salmo trutta
GGGCTTGGAGGGTGCTGGGCTAGGGGGGCTTGGAGGTAGCTGGGCTAGGGGGGTTTGGAGGGAGCTGGGCTAGGGGGGCTTGGTGGGAGCTGGGCTAGGGGGGTTTGGAGGGAGCTGGGCTAGGGGGCTTGGTGGGAGCTGGGCTAGGGGGGCTTGGAGGGAGCTGGGCTAGGGGGGCTTGGTGGGAGCTGGGCTAGGGGGGTTTAGTGGGAGCTGGGCTAGGGGGGCTTGGTGGGAGCTGGGCTAGGGGGGCTTGGAGGGAGCTGGGCTAGGGGGGCTTGGTGGGAGCTGGGCTAGGGGGGCTTGGAGGGAGCTGGGCTAGGGGGGCTTCGTGGAAGCTGGGCTAGGGGGGCTTGGAGGGAGCTGGGCTAGGGGGGCTTGGAGGGAGCTGGGCTAGGGGGGCTTGGAGGGTGCTGGGCTAGGGGGGCTTGGTGGGAGCTGGGCTAAGGGGGCTTGGTGGGAGCTGGGCTAGGGGGGCTTGGAGGGTGCTGGGCTAGGGGGGCTTGGAGGGAGCTGGGCGAGGGGGGCTTGGAGGGTGCTGGGCTAGGGGGGCTTGGAGGGTGCTGGGCTAGGGGGGCTTGGAGGGTGCTGGGCTAGGGGGGCTTGGAGGGTGCTGGGCTAGGGGGCTTGGAGGGTGCTGGGCTAGGGGGGCTTGGAGGGTGCTGGGCTAGGGGGCTTGGAGGGTGCTGGGCTAGGGGGGCTTGGAGGGTGCTGGGCTAGGGGGGCTTGGAGGGTGCTGGGCTAGGGGGCTTGGAGGGAGCTGGGCGAGGGGGGCTTGGAGGGAGCTGGGCGAGGGGGGCTTGGAGGGTGCTGGGCTAGGGGGGCTTGGAGGGTGCTGGGCGAGGGGGGCTTGGAGGGTGCTGGGCGAGGGGGGCTTGGAGGGTGCTGGGCTAGGGGGCTTGGAGGGAGCTGGGCTAGGGGGGTTTGGAGGTAGCTGGGCTAGGGGGGCTTGGAGGGTACTGGGCTAGGGGGGCTTGGAGGGTGCTGGGCTAAGGGGGCTTGGAGGGAGCTGGGCGAGGGGGGCTTGGAGGGAGCTGGGCGAGGGGGGCTTGGAGGGTGCTGGGCTAGGGGGGCTTGGAGGGTGCTGGGCGAGGGGGGCTTGGAGGGTGCTGGGCTAGGGGGCTTGGAGGGAGCTGGGCTAGGGGGGTTTGGAGGTAGCTGGGCTAGGGGGGCTTGGAGGGTGCTGGGCTAGGGGGCTTGGAGGGTGCTGGGCTAGGGGGGCTTGGAGGGTGCTGGGCTAGGGGGCTTGGAGGGTGCTGGGCTAGGGGGGCTTGGAGGGTGCTGGGCTAGGGGGGCTTGGAGGGTGCTGGGCTAGGGGGGCTTGGAGGGAGCTGGGCGAGGGGGGCTTGGAGGGTGCTGGGCTAGGGGGCTTGGAGGGAGCTGGGCGAGGGGGGCTTGGAGGGAGCTGGGCGAGGGGGGCTTGGAGGGAGCTGGGCGAGGGGGGCTTGGAGGGAGCTGGGCTAGGGGGGCTTGGAGGGAGCTGGGCTAGGGGGGCTTGGAGGGAGCTGGGCTAGGGGGGCTTGGTGGGAGCTGGGCTATTGGGGCTTGGTGGGAGCTGGGCTAGGGGGGCTTGGAGGGAGCTGGGCTAGGGGGGCTTGGAGGGAGCTGGGCTGGTGGGGCTTGGAGGGAGCTGGGCTAGGGGGGCTTGGAGGGAGCTGGGCTAGGGGGGCTTGGATGGAGCTTACTGCTTACTGTACACAGCGACTTGGGTAGGCCTGCTGACCGGTGTTCCATAATAAGGGTGGTGTGAGTGTTGCATTTTTCTTTAATATGAAATTAGACACACACACACACTCACTCACATGACTGCCTGTGTCACTGACTGACTGACTCACTGACTCACTGACTGACTGACTCACTGTCTAACTGACTGTCTGTCTGACTGACTGCCTGTCTCACTGACTGCCTGACTGACTGACTGCCTTTCTGACTGCTTGACTGACTGCCTGCCTGCCTGCCTGCCTGACTGCCTGTCTGACTGATTGACTGTCTGACTGACTGACTGTCTAACTGACTGACTGACTGTCTGATTGCCTGTTTCACTGACTGTCTCATTGACTGACTGACTGACTGTCTCAATGACTGACTGACTGACTGACTGTCTCACTGACTGACTGACTGACTGTCTCAATGACTGACTGACTGACTGACTGACTGACTGACTGACTGACTGACTGACTGACTGTCTCACTGACTGACTGACTGACTGTCTCAATGACTGTCTCACTGACTGACTGTCTCACTGATTGACTGTCTGACTGACTGTCTCAATGACTGACTGACTGTCTCACTGACTGACTGTCTCACTGACTGACTGACTGACTGACCTACTCACTGACTGACTAACTGACTGTCTGTCTGACTGCCTGTCTGACTGCCTGTCTGATCACTGACTGACTGACTGACTGACTGACTGTCTGACTGACTGCCTGTCTTGCTGACTGTCTTGCTGACTGACTGCCTGTCTGACTGATTGCCTGTCTCACTGACTGCCTGTCTCACTGACTGCCTGTCTGAATACCTGTCTCAATGACTGTCTCACTGACTGACTGACTGTCTGACTGACTGTCTGATTGCCTGTCTCACTGACTGTCTCACTGACTGACTGACTGACTGACTGTCTAACTGACTGACTTACTGACTGTCTGACTGCCTGTCTGACTGCCTGTCTAACTGATTGCCTGTATCACTGACTGCCTGCCTGTCTGACTGCCTAACTGACTGCCTGTCTGACTGACTGACTGCCTGTCTGACTGCCTGACTGATTGCTTGTCTCACTGACTGTCTCACTGACTGACTGACTGACTGACTTATTGTCTGTCTGACTGACTGACTGACTTATTGTCTGTCTGACTGACTGACTGCCTGTCTCACTGACTGTCTCACTGACTGACTGACTGTCAGGAGCCTGTAGGTGATGAATGGTTAGTGTGTATTAGACACTGTTCAGTAAATGCAGGAAGGATAGTCAGGTTTACAACAGTGTTGCCATGGGAATGATTTGCAGAGCTGGAGGACGGGCAAACACACTCACACACACACACACGCGCGCACACGCACACACACAAACACACAGAAATATGCGTAGAAACACACACACAACTGCATGCCCGCATACACACACAAATGATTGAACATGCACACACACACACATAAACACACAGCCTGCGAAACAGAACAGGAAAGAAGGTATGAAGGCTGATATGAAGGGTAGAGAAAGTTCTGATTTGTGCAGCCTACTGGACTGCAATGACTGTGAGAAAACAAGACAAATCACTGTGTGGCGGGGTGCTTGCCTGTGTGTGTGTGTGTGTGTGTGTGTGTGTGTGTGTGTGTGTGTGTGTGTGTGTGTGTGTGTGTGTGTGTGTGTGTGTGTGTGTGTGTGTGTGTGTGTGTGTGTGTGTGTGTGTGTGTGTGTGTGTGCAGCAAAACAGACCAGAGACTGTTAGGGGGCAAAATATTGGGAGCGAGATAGAAGCAGGAAAAAGCAGTGTCAGGAAGAGAGAGGAGGGAACAGCAGTGTCAGAAAGAGAGAGGAGGGAACAGCAGTGTCAGAAAGAGAGAGGAGGGAACAGGAGCGTCAGAAAGAGAGAGGAGGGAACAGCAGTGTCAGAAAGAGAGAGGAGGGAACAGCAGTGTCAGGAAGAGAGAGGAGGGAACAGGAGCGTCAGAAAGAGAGAGGAGGGAACAGCAGCGTCAGAAAGAGAGAGGAGGGAACAGCAGTGTCAGGAAGAGAGAGGAGGGAACAGCAGTGTCAGAAAGAGAGAGGAGGGAACAGCAGTGTCAGAAAGAGAGAGGAGGGAACAGCAGTGTTAGAAAGAGAGAGGAGGGAACAGCAGTGTCAGAAAGAGAGAGGAGGGAACAGCAGTGTCAGAAAGAGAGAGGAGGGAACAGCAGTGTCAGAAAGAGAGGAGGGAACAGCAGTGTCAGAAAGAGAGAGGAGGGAACAGCAGTGTCAGAAAGAGAGAGGAGGGAACAGCAGTGTCAGAAAGAGAGAGGAGGGAACAGAAGTGTCAGAAAGAGAGAGGAGGGAACAGCAGTGTCAGAAAGAGAGAGGAGGGAACAGCAGTGTCAGAAAGAGAGAGGAGGGAACAGCAGTGTCAGAAAGAGAGAGGAGGGAACAGCAGTGTCAGAAAGAGAGAGGAGGGAACAGCAGTGTCAGGAAGAGAGAGGAGGGAACAGGAGCGTCAGAAAGAGAGAGGAGGGAACAGCAGTGTCAGAAAGAGAGAGGAGGGAACAGGAGCGTCAGAAAGAGAGAGGAGGGAACAGCAGTGTCAGAAAGAGAGAGGAGGGAACAGCAGTGTCAGGAAGAGAGAGGAGGGAACAGGAGCGTCAGAAAGAGAGAGGAGGGAACAGCAGCGTCAGAAAGAGAGAGGAGGGAACAGCAGTGTCAGGAAGAGAGAGGAGGGAACAGCAGTGTCAGAAAGAGAGAGGAGGGAACAGCAGTGTCAGAAAGAGAGAGGAGGGAACAGCAGTGTTAGAAAGAGAGAGAAGGGAACAGCAGTGTCAGAAAGAGAGAGGAGGGAACAGCAGTGTCAGAAAGAGAGAGGAGGGAACAGCAGTGTCAGAAAGAGAGGAGGGAACAGCAGTGTCAGAAAGAGAGAGGAGGGAACAGCAGTGTCAGAAAGAGAGAGGAGGGAACAGCAGTGTCAGAAAGAGAGAGGAGGGAACAGAAGTGTCAGAAAGAGAGAGGAGGGAACAGCAGTGTCAGAAAGAGAGAGGAGGGAACAGCAGTGTCAGAAAGAGAGAGGAGGGAACAGCAGTGTCAGAAAGAGAGAGGAGGGAACAGCAGTGTCAGAAAGAGAGAGGAGGGAACAGCAGTGTCAGGAAGAGAGAGGAGGGAACAGGAGCGTCAGAAAGAGAGAGGAGGGAACAGCAGCGTCAGAAAGAGAGAGGAGGGAACAGCAGCGTTAGAAAGAGAGAGGAGGGAACAGCAGTGTCAGAAAGAGAGAGGAGGGAACAGCAGTGTCAGAAAGAGAGAGGAGGGAACAGCAGTGTCAGAAAGAGAGAGGAGGGAACAGCAGTGTCAGAAAGAGAGATTAGGGAACAGCAGTGTCAGAAAGAGAGAGGAGGGAACAGCAGTGTCAGAAAGAGAGAGGAGGGAACAGCAGTGTTAGAAAGAGAGAGGAGGGAACAGCAGTGTCAGAAAGAGAGAGGAGGGAACAGCAGTGTCAGAAAGAGAGAGGAGGGAACAGCAGTGTCAGAAAGAGAGAGGAGGGAACAGCAGTGTCAGAAAGAGAGAGGAGGGAATAGCAGTGTAGTTTAGACTCCCTTTGAAATGTTGCATGTTTGAGATTGACTGCATCGCGGACTGATCTACAAATTAGAATGTGTCGGAATTTAGAAGGTGGTTTGTATTTTGAGCAGTTGGTAATTACAGACTGAGCTAATGGTATAGGTGTGTTAAGCATAAACACATTAGCTCATCACACATACAAGTATCAAGATGCAGAAGCCTTATAAAAAAACATGACACTTTTAACATACACAGCAAGCTGCAGGGTTTGTCCTTCTAAAAAAAAAAACTATATTGCAGCAGTTTTCAAACTAGGGGTCACTGATATGAAAATGGGGTCACGGGAGACTTTCCAAATTCCTGGGGGAAAAAAAATATATATATATATATATATATATTTATATACAGTATATACTGTGCCTTCTGGAAAATATTCAGGCCCCTTGACTTTTTCCACATTTTGTTACGTTACAGCCTTATTCGAAAATAGATTTTTTTAAATAACATCCTCAGCAATCTACTCACAATACCCCATAATGACATCACAATAACCCATAATGACATCAAAAACCCCCATAATGACATCACAATACCCCATAATGACATCAAAAACCCCCATAATGACATCACAATACCCCATAATGACAAAATTAACACAGGTTTTTAGAACATTTGAAACATCTTCTTCAGGCTAGGGCCTATTTTTCTCAATTTCCGCCTGACTGATGTGCCCAAAGTAAACTGCCTGTTGCTCAGGCCCTGAAGCCAGGATATGCATATAATTGGTACCATTGGAAATAAACCACTCTGAGGTTTGTAGAAATGTTAAAATAATGTAGGAGACTATAACACAATAGATATGGTAGGAGAAAATTCTAAGAAAAACCAACCAGAACTTTTTTTTTTGAGAGCCCATGCTCTTACAATGGAAAGTACAGGGAAAAAATGTAATCTAGCTCTATCACGACTTCCACCGAAGGCGGCTCCTCTCCCTGTTCAGGCGGTGCTCGGCGGTCGTCGTCGCCGGCCTACTAGCTGCTACCGATCTATTTTCCCTTTTCGTTTGTGTCTGTCTGTTTTGTTTACACTTGTGTCTTATTAGTTAATTTTGGTGGGTTTAGTAACCTCCGCTGCCTGCTATTCTTAGTGCGGGATTGTTTGCTGTTGTTGCTCTGCTAGGGGTGCGTGTTTGTGCCACAGGGTTTTTTTCCTCACAGTCGTGTTGTACCATTAGTAGTGTATTTAGGAGTAGAGGTTTCTCCTCCGTGTGTTACGTTTATTTCCCTGTGTGTGGCGACTTCGTTGGGTGTGTTTCCCCACCTGTTGTTGTCGTGTTTTGGGACGTTCAATAAAAGACTGTGCTACTGGAAATTCCTTGCTCTCCTGCTCCTGACTCCTGCACCTACCTCTTCTTAGGAGGCACCTAACAAGCTCCCAGTATGCAATTCATATGGCATCCACTGGGTGTCAGTGGTCTTAGTTCAAGGTTTCAGGTTTGTTTCTTCCAAAACGAGGAAGAATAATGAGTTTTGAGCCAGGGACACAGACTTGGAAATTCGTGTATGCGCGCGACGAAGAGGACACGCACCTGCTAATATCGTTTTCCTATTGAACATACTTTTTTCCATATGAAATATTATAGTTTAATTACATTTTAGGGTATCTGAGGATTAAATAGAAACATATTTTTATTTGTTTTAACCAAGTTTAGCGGTAGCATTTTGGATTCCTTTCTCTGCATGTTGAACGAGTGGATTACTCAAATCGATTGCGCCAACTAAACTGAGTTTTTGGGATATAAAGAAGGATTTTATCTAACAAATTACACTACATGTCATAGCTGGGACCCTTTGGATGAGAAATCAGAGGAAGATTTTCAAAAAGTAAGCAAATATTTAATCGCTATTTGTGAATTTATGAAACCTGTGCCAGTGGAAAAATATTTTGATTTGGTGCTCCGTCCTCAAACAATCGCATGGCATGCTTTAGCTGTAAAGCCTATTGTAAAGCAGGGCCTATAGCCAAATGGCACCCTATTCCCTATGTATTGCACTACTTTTACCCAGAGCCTATAGCCAAATGGCACCTTATTCCCTAGCTATACTAGTCTATCTGACTGTGAGATGGTGTCAGCTATACTAGTCTATCTGACTGTGAGACGGTGTCAGCTATATTAGTCTCTGACTGTGAGATGGTGTCAGCTATATTAGTCTCTGACTGTGAGATGGTGTCAGCTATATTAGTCTCTCTGACTGTGAGATGGTGTCAGCTATATTAGTCTCTCTGACTGTGAGATGGTGTCAGCTATATTAGTCTCTGACTGAGATGATGTCAGCTATATTAGTCTATCTGACTGTGAGATGGTGTCAGCTATATTAGTCTCTCTGACTGTGAGATGGTGTCAGCTATATTAGTCTCTCTGACTGTGAGATGGTGTCAGCTATATTAGTCTCTCTGACTGTGAGATGGTGTCAGCTATATTAGTCTCTGACTGTGAGATGGTGTCAGCTATATTAGTCTCTGACTGTGAGATGGTGTCAGCTATATTAGTCTCTCTGACTGTGAGACTGTCAGCTATATTAGTCTCTCTGACTGTGAGATGGTGTCAGCTATATTAGTCTCTGACTGTGAGATGGTGTCAGCTATATTAGTCTCTCTGACTGTGAGATGGTGTCAGCTATATTAGTTTCTGACTGAGATGGTGTCAGATTTATTAGTCTCTCTGACTGTGAGATAGTGTCAGCTATATTAGTCTCTCTGACTCTGAGATGGTGTCAGCTAAATTAGTCTCTCTGGCTGTGAGATGGTGTCAGCGATATTAGTCTCTGACTGTGAGATGGTGTCAGCTATATTAGTCTCTGACTGTGAGATGGTATCAGATATATTAGTCTCTCTGACTGTGAGATGGTGTCAGCTATATTAGTCTCTCTGACTGTGAGATGGTGTCAGCTATATTAGTCTCTGACTGTGAGATGGTATCAGATATATTAGTCTCTCTGACTGTGAGATGGTGTCAGCTATATTAGTCTCTCTGACTGTGAGATGGTGTCAGCTATATTAGTCTCTGACTGAGATGGTGTCAGACATATTAGTCTCTCTGACTGTGAGATGGTGTCAGATATATTAGGTTACATAGCAGCCCTTGATGGCCCATGATCCCGTTTTGATATCTGAAAATTATTGTGACCCCAACCATATGAAAATAATTGATTTGTTCACTTATCTGAATAATTTTTTGGTATTTCTCCTGAATGCTTGCATTAAGTTCTTTCAGTTTCCCGAATATGACTGTTACATAGGCAAGGAGATACATTTTATTTTCATTACACAGATAGTCAACCAAGCGAAGGGTCTGAATACTTATGTAAATAAGGTATTTCTGTTTTAAATTAATAAGGCGTCCCGCTAGCGGAGGGTGCGCAATTCAAATAAATAATCATAAAAATTATGGATATTAAACATTTAGGTACATACAAGTGTCTTATATCGGTTAAAAGCTTAAATTCTTGTTAATCTAACTGCACTGTCTGATTAAAAGTAGTGCACTACATAGGGTGCCATTTGGCTATAGGCCCTGGTTAAAAGTAGTGCACTACATAGGGAATAGGGTGCCATTTTGGACGCATGCTTGATGTACATTTTGTTCACATCACGTCTTGAGCTGTGGGTCAAAGCAGAATAAGGAGGACAGTGTGTCCTGTCAAATTAACTGCAATGTGAATTTGTGCATTTTCAATGTAGTTTTGATTCCACCTGCTGGTTAATATCGGTAGTGGGTGAGCTGAAGCAAGCTCTTGTTCATGGTTGAATGAATGGGTTGCGTTTATATAGCGAGTGTGCCCACTCTGGTACTGGCACTAGCCAATAGCTCGCAGAAACAGTGAGGGTATAGCCTATATCCCTCAAACTCACCTCTGGACCTTGAAGCCAGTACCACTACTTGTTTTCATTATTCCCTTCTAAGGAAGTATTTAGACCTGGGACACCAGGTGTGTGCAATTAATGATCAGGTAGAACAGAAAACCAGCAGGCTTTCGGACCTCGTAGGGTAAGAGTTGAATACCACTGGCCAACGTGATGAGATTATTATGGACAAAAGAGCGAGATTATTTTTATTTGTCAAACGGCAGCCAAGCATTGATGATCATGTCACCAGAATAAGACCTTCGATATTTATTGGGAAGGAGCATCAAACTCCTTCCACCATCCTGTGAAGTTCACCATCATTTATTTCATCTGTAGCCTCAAACGGCATGGTTTACCGCCGAGTCATAGTGGGAAGACCACACAACATGGCATTGCACGACTCCAAGTTTACTTCAATATGATGGTTATTATAGAAAGGGTTGCACATAAAAGCGTTTCCACCATCATTTCTCGCACAATACATTTTACCGACACAAAAAGATCCAACCTTGTCTAGCATGTTTTGTTACCCCGGCCAAACCCTAACCCGGACGACCCAAACCCTAACCCGGGTTACCCCGGCCACCCTATGGGACTCCCAATCACGGCCGGTTGTGATACAGCCTGGAAATCGAACCAGGGTGTCTGTAGTGACACCTCTAGCACTGAGATGCAGTTTCTTAAACAGCTGCGCCACTCGGGAGCCCCATGCTAAGAAGTCAACCTTACTGAAGCACGTTATTCCTATCACTCTCTATTGGCATCGGCAGGGAGCCTCTTCGAATCCCTCGCCCTGAGCACATCTTCCTCTAATACTCTCTTCACCGCCTCAGCATATGACACCTGTACTACTCTGATCCTGGCAACCTAAACCTGCCTTTCCCTCACAGGACACTTCTGATCTGGGTACCCCTACAGTAATCACACACAACTTCTTCCACCAATACTACACATTCCTTTGTCTCATGCCCTCCTGCACACTTCTCACATCTAGGAATCTCCCTCCTTCCTACACACTGCTGCAACATTACCATGAGTTTGGCACCTAAAACACTGTTATGGGTTCGGGACAAAAAGCTCTACAAACACGAAAGCTCAACAAGTATTTATGAAATGTCTCCTTCCAGTTATTGATAAACATGTACTTATTAAGAAACGGACTGTTAGATCTGCTAAGGGACCGTAGATTGATGAGGAACTGAAAAAGTGTGTGGTTGAGAGAGAGGAAGCAAAAGAAGTGGCTAATAAGTCTGGCTGCTCATCTGACTGGAAAACCTACCGTAAATTGAGAAATTATGTGACTTAACAGAACAAAAAAGAAGAAGAAACACCGTATTATGAAACTAAGATAAATGATATAAAATATGACGAAAAAAAGCTTTGGAGAACTTCAAATGAATTTATGGGCATAAAGACTAATTCAACACCGTCATTTATTGAATCAGATGACTCATTCGTCACCAAACCCTTTGATGTGGCCAATTACAACTACTTCATCGGCAAAGTGGGCAAACTCAGACATGAAATGCTAACCACCGAAGACGGGGATGTTGATCATGGCAGCCCCCCCGCACCTCTCTGATTCAGAGGCGTTGGGTTATATTTTATTAAACTAGATGTGTTGCATAGCATATGAATACATTAATGTTAAACATAACAGGTTTGTATTGTATTAACATAGAATGAGCAACATATAATAGACGTGACTAACTGGAGGGTTGCTGTGCAGCAGGGTTGTAGGCTGAGTTAGACTCGTGACACACACACACACACACACACACACACACACACACACACACACACACACACACACACACACACACACACACACACACACACACACTGCCTGGTTGTGAAGCCGCTCAAGGACAGGTGTTCGTGAGGAACTGATAGAGTGGAGAATAACTGTAGCATAAAAACAGGCACCGTCCTTGGGGTTGCTGACTTTTGGGTGAAAAACACTAAGATAAACTGGAAGACAACTACACCTGGCAACAGTGATGCGCCAAGAGGCTGGGACCAGCCTGTGCGCCTGCGATAGGCTGAGCAAGTCTAAACCACGCTCAGCCTCTACTCTGACAGGCCCGCTCTGAGCGGAACTATCTCTGTCAGAGTGTTAAAGAAGAACTTTGTGTTTGAACAGTTAGTTCTCTGTTTGATGTTACAGGGAACCCGTGTACACGATGATTGCATTTACCATTTATCGCTTGACTAATTAGATTGAATAAAAAAGCTGAGAATATATTCAGTGACTTAGTGTTAAATTCTGTTCTGATACCAGATTTGATTGACGCAACCTAACAGAGGGGTTGGGTTAAATGTAGAAGACACATTTCAGTGGAATACATTTCCTTTTCCAACAACAAACTGTGAGCCATCATATTCAAAGCATAAAATACTTAACTTTGAAAGAAAAGCAATTTAATAAGGTTAGCATGGAATAGGTGGATTTTTTGGGCGTTGCAGGCCATCAATAATGAGAGACCACCTGGTATTGACAACTTAGATGGAAAGCTACTGAGGTTTAGTAGCAGAATATGTTGCCGTTATCTTCAATCTGAGCTTGAAGATAAAGGTTTTCCCTCAGGCCTGGAGGGAAGCTAAAGTCATGATTCCTTTACCCTCGAATCGTAAAGCGCTATTTTCTAGTTCAAAAAGCGGACCAATAAGTCTACTGCCGGCTCTTAAAAAACTCTTTGGAAATAATTGTGTTTGACCACAGATATGCAATGTTATTTCTCTATGAAGAAATTAACAACAGACTTTCAGCATGCCTATAGAGAAGGGCATTCTTGTACTGCACTGACACAAGGGAAAGGGGGATACCTAGTCAGTTGTTCAATTGAATGTATTCAACTGAAATGTGTCTTCCACATTTAACCCAACCCCTCTGAATCAGACAGGTGCAGGGGGGATGCCTTAAATCGACATCCACGTCTTCGGCGCCCGGGGGAACAGTAGGCGAATAACTGATGAAGGGCTGTAATAAATTGATCATAAGAAGATTGTGGGAGCTGTACTGTTAGATTTCAGTGCAGCCTTTGATATTATAGATTTCAGTGCAGCCTTTGAAATGATAGATTTCAGTGCAGCCTTTGAAATGATAGATTTCAGTGCAGCCTTTGAAATGATAGATTTCAGTGCAGCCTTTGATATTATAGATTTCAGTGCAGCCTTTGAAATGATAGATTTCAGTGCAGCCTTTGAAATGATAGATTTCAGTGCAGCCTTTGATATTATTGACCATAATCTGTTAGCGGGAAAAACGTATGTGTTCTGGCTTTTGACACCCTCTGCCATATCGTGGATATCTATCTGCGTCCTCCCGAGTGGCGCACCGGTCTAAGGCACACCGCTGCAGTGCTTGAGGCATCACTACAGCCACGGATTTTCCCTCATCCATCTACACACAATACTCCATAATGACAAAGACAGGTTTTTAGATATTAGTGCAAATGCATTTAAAATAAAAAAACAGAAATACCTTATTTACATAAGTATTCAGACCCTTTGCTATGAGACTTCAAAATTGAGTTCAAGTGCATCTTCTTTCCATTGATCATCCTTGAGACGTTTCTACAACTTGATTGGAGTCCACCTGTGGTAAATTCAATTGATTGGACATTATTTGGAAAGGCAAACACCTGTCTATATAAGGTCCCACAGTTGACAGTGCATGTCAGAGGAAACACTGTACAGCTGGCGACCGAGGTCAGCTTGCAGGCACCCGGCCCACCACAAGGAGTCGCTAGAGCACAATGGGACAAAGAAATCCCAGCTGACCAAACCCTCCCTTAACCCAGACGACGCTGGGCCAATTGTGCTCCACCTCATGGGTCTCCCGGTCACAGCTGGCTGTGACACAGCCTGGGATTGAACCCAGGGCTGTAGTGACACCTCAAGCGCACGTGATGTACTGCCTTAGACCTTTGCACCACTCGGGAGGCCAGCTTTGACACCGTTTAATCAGCTTCTTGATATGCCACACCTGTCAGGTGGATGGATTATCTTGACGAAGGAGAAATGCTCACTAACAGGGATGTAAACAAATTTGTGCACAAAATTTGAGAGAAATAAGCTCCTTGTGCACATGGAACATTTCTGGGATCATTTTGTTCCAACTCACAAAACACTTTACATGTTGCGTTTTATATTTTTGTTTTGTGTATTGTAATTTTATGTTATTTATTTTAATTAATGTAGTTCTGTATCTGCCTATTCATGTTATGAATTATGTCATGTTTATGTTTTGTGTGGACCTTATGAAGAGCAGCTGCAGCTTTGCGTGTAGCTATTGTGGATCCTAATAAAGTGTTACACACATTTACATTTTAGTCATTTAGCAGACGCTCTAATCCAGAGCGATTTACAGTAGTGAATGCATACATTTCATACATTTTTTTACATACTGGTCCCCCGTGGGAATCGAACCCAAAACCCTGGTGTTGCAAACACCATGCTCTACCAACTGAGCCACACGAAAGCATCAAGGAGAGGTGCTGTCCGTTCTTCTTCTTGAGACAGCAAGTAAATACTCACTGTGTCAAGGGCGGGGCCTTGATTGCGTCTAAGAACGTCCTGATTGGTTGGAATTGGTAAGTGATTGACATAGGCAAGTGATTGACATAGGCAAGTGATTGACAGACCTGAAGGCCAATCAGATTGATAGGGCCGGCATTTATTTTTTATATAATTCGGAAAAGGCTGTTGTGAACCAATTGCAGATATGGCAGCAGGCTAGTGAAACAACCCTATTGGACTAGAGACCCTCGAATGATCGGCTTTGAATTGTATAGTGAACGAGTGGGTGAGTGAGAGCTATAGGAACGAAATATACAGTTAGGAGCCTACTGATGATTTGATTGGATAGATGATGAGACTGGTGATCAGAAAGAAGTACATTTATTTTTATGAATAAGAGGAGCTAGGAAAAGAGAGAGAGGATTGCACATCTGGATATGTTGGTGAGTGCAGCTATTCTATTCATTCTATATACACATCATCATTGTATAATTGCGTTATATTGTTGATAACAATATAGTCTGATTTAATGTTATGTCATGTAGCCTGGGGATTTCTGTAACGGCTGACACGACAACGGACTATTAGATTTTATCATGCGTGTCATTATAGAGACATTAAAATGAAACACTCATAAAGGTTTGCACTGTGTGTCATATAAAACTCGGGGAACATATGCGGAACGGAAGAGGAGTCCATGCCTAAACAATGGCGCATCTCCGTATTCTTTGTAATTTATTGATGAGAACATTTCAATGCTCTTTGTCTCTATTCTAATATAATGTTACAAATAAACATCGTGGTAAATTGCATCGATGCTCAACATTAGATTAGAATAGGAACTCCATACAGAATGCTACAGGTATTCGTTATTAGATATTTTCAGCAACATATTTAATGGTTTCGATGTTGTTAGAATAGAAACTCCCCAGAATTACAGAACCCAGACTGGCTAACATTCCTGCGCCTCTACAGGTATTCTTCATTCGATATTTTCAGCAAATCAATTGAACAACATATTTTGTTGTACAACGCTGTCTGGAAAACATCTCCCGTCCCTCTGGCAAAAGAATCGCAGGTTAGCGTTTTTCATCATGAATGTTGTTCTGGAGGCAGAATGGTCACTAGTTTGCACAGCCACAGTCATACAATTAGATTTTAAACCCAACCCTGATCTTAAATTAAGACCAAAAAAGCACATTTTTGTTTTCATTAATTTTTTAATGTAGCCAATTTTGACTTTGCAGCTGGCTTATCTAGTTGAAATCTCTCAGTTCTGCCTACAGGACGAGACTCATCCCAATAAACATCAACCTGCAGAAGAGTCACACCATTTCACCATGTAGGTGTGGCTTGGCTCAGACAGCATCATCTGATTCTGATTCCATTCCCTGACTTCCTCTCTGTACGTTGCATTTGACTGGTCCTCAGTGTGCTTCAGGTGGACAGACTGGACAGAGCGTAGCTGACACAGCGACGGTGTGAGTGGAGCAGAGAGAACCGAGGATGGGGGGCGGAGGCCAGCAGACGGAGTCAAGCGAGCCGGCTAAGGGTGGCGTGGTTGGGCCCGGTGGAGGGCGAGGAGGGCGAGGTGGCAGTGCAGTCTACACCTGGGAAGAGGTCCAGAGGCACTCCCACAGAGGCGACCAGTGGTTGGTCATCGACAGGAAGGTCTATAATATTACCCAGTGGGCGAAGAGACACCCGGGGGGCATCAGGGTCATCAGTCACTTTGCTGGAGAAGATGCCACGGTTAGTAGTCTAACTATGGAAGTTGTTGGTGAAATGTTCTCAAGCTTTTCCAAGACTGTTTGAAAATGTTATAATGTTGTAGGTATGACATATTACACTAGTTGTTAGTGGATCGTACATTATGACTGTATGACATATTACACTAGTTGTTAGTGGATCATACATTGATGGATCATGATAATCTCTGAAAGCTGCAATATGCAAATGTTTGGTTTGTCATTCTCATTGAAAGTCTAAGAAGCAGTTCTATCTGTTCTACTTCTATGCTTCCTGTTCTTAAGTTTAGTTTTTTTTGCATCTTTTACTTTCGGTTTTGTTGTTTGTTTGCTGAGATATGCAAATATTTTTTTTAAAGTTATTTCCCAGCGGTTTGGATCATTCAATGATTCTCTACTTGCTTGTTTTGTCACATAAACTGAAATTAGGTGAACTATTAGAATTATAACAACCAGGAAATGGCAGAGCAATTTCTGCATGATGCATCTTTATTTAATCACAAAGTGAATACTATTTTTTTTTACTGAGAGACAAATAAATGACATTTGTATGTATTTCTCTTAAACAACATAGATGAATCTATGTCTCTAATTTCTAGGACGCATTTTCCGCATTCCATCCTGATCCTAATTTTGTCAGGAAGTTTCTGAAGCCGTTGCTGATTGGAGAGCTGGCACCGACAGAGCCCAGCCAGGACCATGGGAAAAATGTGAGGAGGCCCATCTTTCTCTCTCTCTCTCTCTCCCTCTACATAACATACATCGTTGTAGGCTACATAATGAAACATAGAATGTGAAGCCTAGAGCGTCTCTCCCTCTGACATAGCCCCACGCCCACTCTAACATACTGTAGGTTTAGGTAGGGACCCAGGGACCAATGTGAGGCCTGTCTTTCTCTGGCTGATAGGGAATTCCATGCTTCTCAGACAGAATGCTGTGCAGAATGTTACTTTCTACAATGTGTCAGAGTGTGGTGTGGATGGAAATATTTTGTCATGTTATAGTAATGTTAAAGATGGAGTTTTAATGGCTCTTAACCAATCGTGCTATTTTGTTAGTTTTTTCGCATTGTTTGTAACTTATTTGGTACATAATGTTGCTGCTACCATCTCTTATGACCGAAAAGAGCTTCTGGACATCAGAACATCGATTACTCACCTTGAATTGGACAAAGAATTTTCCTTTAATGAGTCGGACGAGAGGGATTTACTCCAGACACCCGAACAGGCCCTCATCCCCGTCATTCGCAGAAGAAAGAGACTGAGATTTTGCGGAAGGAGAACGGGGTGCCTTGTGAGGATCAGGCGACGAGTGACTAATCTGCCTTTTCCATCCGTGCTATTGGCCAATGTACAATCGCTTGATAATAAAAGCACGTATATCCTACCAACAGGACATTAAAAACTGTAATATCTTATGTTTCAAGTCGTGGCTGAACGACGACATGAATAACATACAGCTGGCATAGACTGTAACTGCAGGATAGAACAGCAGCTTCTGGTAAGACAAGGGGTGACGGTCTATGTATATTTGTGAACAACAGCTGGTGAACAATATCTAAGGAATTCTCAAGGTTTTGCTCGCCTGAGGTAGAGTATCTCATGATAAGCTGTAGACTACACTATGTCTACATCCCACCACAGACCGCTGCTGGACTGCACTCAATACCGCCATAAGCAAACAGGAAAATATTCATCCAGAGGAGGCGCTCCTAGTGGCCGGGGACTTTAATGCAGGGAAACTTAAATCAGTTTTACCTCATTTCTATCAGCATGTTAAATGTGTAACCAGAGGGAAAAAAACTGTAGATCACCTTTACTCCACACACAGAGACGTGTACAAAGCTCTTCCTCGCCCTCCATTTGGTAAATCCGACCACAACTCTATCCTCCTGATTCCTGCTTACAAGCAAAAATGAAAGCAGGAAGCACCAGTGACTAGATCAATAAAAAAGTGGTCAGATGAAGCAGATGCTAAGCTACAGGACTGTTTTGCTAGCACAGACTGGAATATGTTCCCTGATTCCTCCGATGGCATTGAGGAGTACACCACATCAGTCACTGGCTTTAGCAATAAGTTCATTGACAACGTCGTCCCCACAGTGACTGTACATACATACCCCAACCAGAAGCCATGGATTAAAGGCAGCATCCGCTCTGAGCTAAAGGATAGAGATGCCTCTTTCAAGGAGCGGGACACTAACCCGGAAGCTTATAAGAAATCCCTGCTATGCCCTCCGACAAACCATCAAACAGGCAAAGCATCAATACAGGACTAAGATTAAATCATACTACACTGGCTCCAACGCTTGTCGGATGTGTCAGGGCTTGCAAACTATTACAGACTATGAAGGGAAGCACAGCCGAGAGCTGCACAGTGACACAAGCCTACCAGACGAGTTATATCACTTCTATGTTCGCTTCGAGGCAAGTAACACTGAAACATGCATGAGAGCATCAGCTGTTCCAGATGACTGTGATCATGCTCTCCGCAGTCGATGTGAGTAAGACCTTTAAACAGGTCAACATTCACAAGGCCGCAGGGCCAGACGGATTACCAGGACGTGTACTCCGAGCATGCGCTGACCAACTGGCAAGTGTCTTCACTAACATTTTCAACCTATCCCCGTCCGAGTCTACAATACCAACATGTTTCAAGCAGACCACCATAGTCCCTGTGCCCAAGAACACTAAGGTAACCTGCCTAAATGACTAACGACCCGTAGCACACATGTCTGAAGCCATGAAGTGCTTTGAAATGCTGGTAATGGCTCACATCATCACCATTATCCCAGAAACCCTAGATCCATTCCAATTTGCATACCACCCCAACAGATCCACAGATGATGCAATCTCTATTGCACTCCACACTGCCCTTTCACACCTAAACAAAAGGAACCTATGTGAGAATGCTGTTCATTGACTACAGCTCAGCGTTCAACACCATAGGGCCTTCAAAGCTCATCACTAAGCTAAGGACCCTGGGACTAAACACCTCCCTCTACAACTGGATCCTGGACTTCCTGACGGGCCGCCCCAAGCTGGTAAGGGTAGGTACCAACACATCCACCACGCTGATCCTCAACACGAGGGCCCCTCAGGGGTGCGTGCTCAGTCCTCTCCTGTACTCCCTGTTAACTCATGATTGCACGGTCAGGCCTGACTCCAACACCATCGTTAAGTTTGCCGATGACGCAACTGTGGTAGGCCTGATCACCGACAACGACGAGACAGTCTATAGGGAGGAGGTCAGAGACCGGACCGTGTGGTGCAAGGACAACAACCTATCCCTCAACGTGATCAAGACAAAGGAGATGATTGTGGACTACAGGAAAAGGAGGCCCCCGAGCACGTCCCCATTCTCATCGACGGGGCTGTAGTGGAGCAGGTTGAGAGCTTCAAGTTCCTTGGTGTCCACATCACAAACAAACTAACATGGTCCAAGCACACCAATACAGTTGTGAAGTGGGCACGACAAAACCTATTCCCCCTCAGGAGACTGAAAAGATTTGGCATCGGTCCTCAGATCCTCAAAAGGTTCTACAGCTGCACCATCGAGAGCATCCTGACTGGTTGCATCACTGCCTGGTATGGCAACTGCTCGTCCTCCGACCGCAAGGCACTTCAGAGGGTAGTGCGAAAGGCCCAGTATATCACCGGGGCCAATCTTCCTGCCATCCAGGACCTCTATACTAGGCGCTGTCAGAGGAAGGCCATAAAAATTGTCAGACTACAGCCACCCCAGTCATAGACTGTTCTCTATGCTACCGCACGGCAAGCGGTACAGGAGTGCCAAGTCTAGGTCCAAGAGGCTTCTAAACAGCTTCTACCCCGAAGCCATAAGACTCCTGAACATGTAATGAAATGGCAACCCAGACTATTTGCATTGCCCCCGCTTCTATGCTGCTGTCACTTTAATAACTCTACCTACATGTACATATTACCTCAATTACCCAGACTAACCGGTTCCCCCGCACATTGACTCTGTACCGGTACCACCTGTATATAGCCTCGCTATTGTTATTTACTGCTGCTGTTTAATTATTTGTTACTTCTATTTCTTACTTTATCTTAGGTATTTTTCTTAAAACCTGTTGTATTCGGCGGATGTGACAAATAAATGTTTATTTTATTTGGTCTTCAGTCATCTACCATAACTAGGGCACATTACACCAGTCTGTCTGTGTGCCCAGATGCGCCTATAACTAGGGCACATTATACCAGCCTGTCTATGTGCCCATATGCCCCTATAACTAGGGCACATTATACCAGCCTGTCTATGTGCCCAGATGCCCCTATAACTAGGGCACATTATACCAGCCTGTCTACGTGCCCAGATGCCCCTATAACTAGGGCACATTATGCCAGCTTGTCTATGTGCCCAGATGCCCCTATAACTAGGGCACATTATACCAGCCTGTCTATGTGCCCAGATGCCCCTATAACTAGGGCACATTATACCAGCCTGTCTACGTGCCCAGATGCCCCTATAACTAGGGCATATTATACCAGCTTGTCTATGTGCCCAGATGCCCCTATAACTAGGGCACATTATACCAGCCTGTCTATGTGCCCAGATGCCCCTATAACTAGGGCACATTATACCAGCCTGTCTATGTGCCCAGATGCCCCTATAACTAGGGCACATTATACCAGCCTGTCTACGTGCCCAGATGCCCCTATAACTAGGGCATATTATACCAGCTTGTCTATGTGCCCAGATGCCCCTATAACTAGGGCACATTATACCAGCCTGTCTATGTGCCCAGATGCCCCTATAACTAGGGCACATTATACCAGCCTGTCTATGTGCCCAGATGCCCCTATAACTAGGGCACATTATACCAGCCTGTCTACGTGCCCAGATGCCCCTATAACTAGGGCATATTATACCAGCCTGTCTATGTGCCCAGATGCCCCTATAACTAGGGCATATTATACCAGCCTGTCTATGTGCCCAGATGCCCCTATAACTAGGGCACATTATACCAGCCTGTCTATGTGTCCAGATGCCCCTATAACTAGATCACATTATACCAGCCTGTCTATGTGCCCAGATGCCCCTATAACTAGGGCACATTATACCAGCCTGTCTATGTGCCCAGATGCCCCGCTGCCCGCTGTCTGTTTATCTATTCAGGAGTCTTACATCTTATCCTGCTACTCTTCAGCTTTCTGTTACTTCTATTTCCTTACCCTTCTTCTCCCTCTTCTTCTTCTTCTCTACAGGTTTCTCTTCTCAATTTACACTGTCCTTATCCCTGTCCTCTTCCTCTCCTCCCCTCCCTCAATTCTCATCTCTCTACCATCAGCCGCCTTCCTCCTGGTTCGTCTACTTTGCTCTATCACAGTTGGTCTTTCTGTAATTCCTCTCATCCTAATTTCTCGCGTCCTCAAATCAAGGACAGTTGAATTGAGAAAGACTCCTTACTTCATACGTCTTAATTGATTATTGATCACCTCTAACCCATACAGGCAGCTCTGGTGCAGGACTTCCAGGCCTTGCGCGACCGTGTGGAGAGTGAGGGTCTCCTCCGTGCCCGCCCCCTGTTCTTCAGCCTCTACCTGGGCCACATCCTGCTACTAGAGGCCCTGGCTTTGGGCCTGTTCTGGGTCTGGGGGACCAGCTGGAGCCTCACACTGCTCTGTTCCCTCATGCTGGCCACGTCTCAGGTACCATTACCATATTATTAGGGAGTACAAGAAGATAGTTGACAGGCAGATTCAAAGGTTAGGCATAGGGATCGAAGGTTAGGGTTAAGGTTAAGGTTAGGGGTGGTGAGGTTAGGTTAGAGTAAGGGTTTTGGGTTAGCGATAGGGTTACCAAACCACCTTTCAGACACCGTTCAAAATCTGCCTTTCTTTTTCCCTCTCAGTCCCAGGCTGGCTGGCTGCAGCATGACTTCGGCCACCTGTCAGTCTTCAAGAAATCCAGTTGGAATCACGTACTGCAAAAGTTTGTCATTGGACACCTAAAGGTAGGCTACTGGACATTTGACATTACTGTTTCTTTAGGCTGATCTTCTGCTACTCTTTGGATAAGTTAACCCGGACATAGTTTAAACCCAGTCCTGGACTGAAAACCATTCTCAATGGATGATCTCCTTTGAAATTACATTTTACTCCAGGACTATGTTAAATCTTTGTTCAGGAAACTGTCCCTTTCACTTTCCTACATTCACCAGAGCAGTGTTACATTTCCAAGTTGACTGCTATACATTAGCCTTATTTCGTGTAGTGTCCAACAGTTGTAAGTTACAGTAAGTGTAATTGTGTGTACCATTAATAAGTAACATTAGCTGTGTGTTTCCAGGGTGCCTCTGCTAACTGGTGGAACCATCGTCACTTCCAGCACCACGCTAAGCCCAACGTGTTTAGTAAAGATCCTGATGTCAACTCACTGCATGTCTTCGTCCTGGGAGACACACAGCCTGTAGAGGTAGTTATCAATATATTATATTTGTGAACTCTGCCCCAACTGGACCCACAACCTTAGTGCTTTATGACCCATCTGACTCCATGTCATATTTGAATAATAATCTAAATATTCATGTAATATTCAAATATCCATGTAATAGTTCATTAAATTAATGTAATATTCATGAAATAACCATGTAATAATATTAATGTAAAATTCCAATATCCTTTTAATCCTTGTGTAGTCTTAACATGCTGTCTGCTCCCCTTGTCCTAGGGGTAAAAAATGACCCGCCTTAACTAAACCCCTAAAATAAAACATCTTAATTGAATTTTAAATTTTAAACCTGTCATTCATCACAAACTTTGTGAATATCTGGGTTTTCCCTCTTCACAATGCAGAAAGACTGCATTTAATCAGTGGACACCACTCGTTTTTATTAGAACACACTTGTCATAATTGTTTTCTTTACTAAAGTAGAGGTTTATTATTATTATTATTATTATTATTGCTAAAGGTAAAACAAATAGCAAGAGGTGTAAACATAAACGTTTTAGCTTTTTAGTTTTTGTAAAGCCTAAGAAAATAGCAGAAATGTGCAGAAAGTAGTTTTGAATGCATTTTATTGAAGGGAAACAATAACAGTTTTGAAAGTTTTTGGCAACATAGTGATATATTCTTATATTACAATGAGGAATTCAACTATAAAATACTAGTTTTCTCCCATTTGTTTATCCATTGCCCCCACCCACAATGTGTATAAACAACAACAATAAATAAGAATAAAATAAGATAATATATACAAAACAAAAACGTGAAGAACATAAATCAATCAACTCTAATTAGCACATGTAGGACAGTATGCAAGTGTGTGTGCATGGACTTTGCAGATGTATTTCTCACATGTGCAGAACATAGTATTTGTTTTACAGTCCTTCTTTGGGGGGCAGAATTGGCATCTCCTCTCTTGCCTGCCCCAGCTGCTGCCTCAGGTGGATCAGGACAAGAATCTGCCCCCTGAACAGCTTTCACAAGTGCTGCAGATGCTGCTGTGCAGGGGAGGCGCTCCCTTCTTTGAATGTGTGGGGTTACAAGTGCCTTTCCCAGCTGCTCTAGGAACACCCTCCTCTTGTTCTGCTTATCAGGCATCCAGATAGGGTTGATCTTGTTCCATATCACGGTATTGTATGAGGACACATCAATGATGTTGTGGAAGATGACCAGGGGCCAGTGGGCAGTCATCTTCCTGCAGCTGTAATTTTCAATCCCCTTGTCCAGGTTGTCCACGCCTCCTTTGTTATGGTTGTAGTCTAGGATGATGGCTGGCTTCCTGTCCTCATGATCACTGATCTCAGCCATTTTGTGCAGTGTGCTCAGGAGGACCACATAAGGTAAGAAACCAGAGTGGTGGCAAACTTTGATGAGAAGGCCTTTCTCCCCCTTGTTGCGAGGAGTGCAGGGGAAAGCTCAGGCTTGTTCTTTCTAACTGTGCCAACCATGGTGATCTTCCTCTTCAGGATCTTGCTGGCTGAGTTCAGAAGAGGTGAAGAAATTGTGCCTCCTCGGTCCATCTGTCACATCAAGCACAACCCATATCCCCTGGTTCTTCTCCGGGCCTCCACTGGTCGGCTTCCCTGTGCAGACTTGTATCTTCCAAGTATGATTTCATACTTTGCAGGCCTGCTGGGCATAAATTGCCGGAAAGAGCAGTGACCTTTTGACAAAAGAGATTCCTATCAGTAATTAATATCAGTGTCACAGAAAACAATGACATAAATCAAAGATATTACAGCAATACATAATAAAATGAATAGTCAAAATCACTTATATTACAGATATGAAAATAAAATGTACCTCTGAATGGAACCAGTTGCTCATCCACTGTTACTTCAGGCCCAGGGTTGTAGAGGTATGGCCTCATCCACTGCTACTTCAGGCCCAGGGTTGTAGAGGTACGGCCTCATCCACTGTTACTTCAGGTCCAGGGTTGTAGAGGTATGGCCTCATCCACTGTTACTTCAGGTCCAGGGTTGTAGAGGTATGGCAGAATCTACTGTTACTTCAGGCCCAGGGCTGTAGAGGTATGGCAGAATCTACTGTTACTTCAGGCCCAGGGTTGTAGAGGTATGGCCTCATCCACTGTTACTTCAGGCCCAGGGTTGTAGAGGTATGGCCTCATCCACTGCTACTTCAGGCCCAGGGTTGTAGAGGTATGGCCTCATCCACTGTTACTTCAGGCCCAGGGTTGTAGAGGTATGGCCTCATCCACTGTTACTTCAGGCCCAGGGTTGTAGAGGTATGGCAGAATCTACTGTTACTTCAGGCCCAGGGTTGTAGAGGTATGGCCTCATCCACTGTTACTTCAGGCCCAGGGTTGTAGAGGTATGGCAGACGCTCCACCCACTTCTCCCAGACCTCTCTTATAGCCGCCAGTTTGTCTCTCACATGTCTTGCAGGTCTTGACTCACGGTTATCAAATCGTAGCATTCTTGAGAAAGTGTGAAAGACTTTCAGTGGCATCATGGCACGGAAAATCACCCTTCCACTCTCTGCATCCCAGAGACTACATGTAGCCTCGCCTCGGGACCTATACACACCCGCTAAGATTAGCAGCCCTATGTAGGCACGCAGGTCGATCTCATCCATCCTTTTCCAGTTGTCTCCATATTTACGGAAAACCTCCAAATTTGTCATCTCCAGGATGATTTTTTTAGGTGGCTGGTGTGATGAACATGTAGAATGTTGAGGCGATGTCCTGGGCAACTGCATGTCTTGTGGGCCCTGGGGTCATCCTTATGACATGTTGTGCTGCCATCCTGCCCTGGTTGTCATATGGTGACAAAGACCATGTTATTTTGCTGTTCTTTGACAAAAATGTCTCTCTTTCAGCTTGGGGGATTTCTTCTTCATCTTCTTCCCCGTCTTCTTCTTCAGATACCACCTCCTCTTCTAAATCATTGTTCTCTTGTTCCTCCTGGACATCTGAAAAAAATCAGATCTATGACCTGTTGGGCACTGAAACGTGTACTCATGGCTTCAGCAAAGAGAGAACTGGGGGGACTGTCATCTGCAGCACCTTTATAGCCTCTGACTGCATTCCCCAACTGGGGGGACTGTCATCTGCAGCACCTTTATAGCCTCTGACTGCATACCCCAACTGGGGGGACTGTCATCTGCAGCACCTTTATAGCCTCTGACTGCATACCCCAACTGGGGGACTGTCATCTGCAGCACCTTTATAGCCTCTGACTGCATTCCCCATTAGTAAACAATGCTTTCAAGAAATGTTTATTTTGTCTGAAATGTTGTTTATTTTGTCTGAAATAGTGTTTATTTAGTCTGTGAACTTGAGTCATGTGTGGGGTCATGGAGGGGAGATGCTGCACACGCACAAGAACGTTTTTGTTTTGTCTGAGTTCAATCAGTAGCACACACAATCTCAATTTATCATTTATCTTTTTTTTTGTGGTGTGTAAATTATTTTATAACTGCCGGGTCAAAAATGACCCTAAGACAATCTTTGTACCCTGGTGGTGTACAGCTTTCATGGAAATATGAACAAAGGCAATGTTTCACTTTTTCTAATGTTGGGGACACTAGGAAAAGTAATCAAATTTCAAGTTGAAAAAATATCATTTAGGGGGTTTTCTCTGCTGTTAAACATAGTGGCGGGTCATTTTTTACACTAAAGACAACACAAGGGTTAATAGTTCATTAAATGAATGTAATATTCATGAAATAACCATGTAATGAAATCCATGTAACAGTTTGGCTCAGTAGTGTTAAAACGGTATTAGTGTTTCTGTGTAAGATCCATCTGACTCCTTGTCTCTGTCTATTGCAGTATGGTATAAAGAAGTTGAAGTACATGCCCTACCATCACCAACACCAGTACTTCTTCCTCAGTAAGTTTCTGAACACGTTTCATGGATTTCCGTACATAAATCACATCAACTTCAATTGAACACATACAAGTAAAATATAGACAACTGATGTATGTATGTAATACCAATATTTTCCTTCTGTCTTTCAGTTGGACCTCCACTACTTATTCCAGTGTATTTCCACATCCAGATATTGCGGACCATGTTTTTACGACAGGACTGGGTGGTGAGATTTCATACCAAATAAATGTAGACTTAATCCTCATCATTCCCATCTGGAACATAAGGCTTCCATGAGAGAGTAATGATATGATGTTTAGGACCTTGAGCGTGGCTGAGGTGCACCTATGACCAGCTCGGAAACCAGATTGCATAGCGGAGAAGGTACGGTGGGATTCGAAATTGTCGGTGATCTGTTTGTTAACTTGGCTTTCGTAGACATTAGAAAGGCAGGGCAGGATAGATATGATTATGCTAACACCTGGGGGCACTAAATCCTTGTTCATCGCTCACTAAAGCTAGCGAGCATAATATTGCACCACCAACAACACACTGACTGTACCATCAGAAATGACTAAATCAAATCAAATTTTATCACATACACATGGTTAGCAGATGTTAATATGAGTGTAGCGAAATGCTTCTGCTTCTTGTTCCAACCGTGCAGTAATATCTAACAAGTAATATCTTACAATTTCACAACAACTACCTAATACACACAAGTGTAAAGGAATGAATAAGAATATGTACATATAAATATATGGATGAGCGATGGCCGAACGGCATAGGCAAGATGCAGTAGATGGTATAGAGTACAGTATATACATATTAGATGAGTAATGTAGGGTATGTAAACATTATATAAAGTGGCATTGTTTAAAGTGACTAGTGATACATTTATTACATCCAATTTTCCATTATTAAAGTGGCTAGAGAGTTGAGTCAGTATGTTGGCAGCAGCCACTCAATGTTAGTGATGGCTGTTTAACAGTCTGATGGCCTTGAGATAGAAGCTGTTTTTCAGTCTCTCGGTCGCCGCTTTGATGCACCTGTACTGACCTCGCCTTCTGGATGATAGCGGGGTGAACAGGCAGTGGCTCGGGTGGTTGTTGTCCTTGATCTTTTTGGCCTTCCTGTGACATCGGGTGAACTAACTTCCTAATCACCGTGATAATTGTTGCTTTGCTAGAAACAGGGGTGATTTTAGCATGCAAAAATAAAAAAAATGGGATGCATGCCAGCAAAGCCACAATACACCACTAAACAATACATTAATTACACTGTAATGGTGACAAACGGTGCACACAAACTGTTAAGACCTACATATAGCTGTGCCAACAGCAGAGTCCCGTCATCTTACCACTGCTACACCTGGCTAACAGCGGAGCCTTGTCTGGCAGCAAAACAGTTCATTCAGCCTCATTTACTGTCTTTAAAAAAACATAGCTGATATGGCTGACTTGGTTAAACAAATGTGGTTTCTAATGACAATTTGAGATGTACAAGCTATGGCATAAGGGGACGACAAGCGGATAAGAGGGAATCTGTCATTTAGATTAAGACATTAATGAGCAGGCTAGGACGGACGTAGCCAATTATAACTATTTGTTTAGCGCTTTTGAAATGTACCGAGACAGAATTCAGAACACGGGCCATTCTTCAAGTGTTCTCCCTGTACACCAAGTCAGAACCATAGGATAAATAAAGGGGGGATATAAGCAGACAAGGAAAGCTCTTACAATATTCAATGATTACATTTCTCTAAAACAGGTTGTAGGCTACATGTGCTCCACCAAGGCAGAACAGTAAGTTATGAGGGAGAAAGGGACCAAATTATTAGAGTGAGGCACATGGGCTACTAACATCTTACTACACAACATACACTTAGTATTACTTTATTAGCTACAGTATACATATCTCCCTGGCATATTACATCATTTATGCAGCAGCATACAATACATCACCTTGTTGTGCTGTGCTCAAAGTGGCGCCGAAGTCCTTAGTGGGAACATTTTGTCATCAAAGTCTGTCGTTCTCTGGATTTATGCTTTCAAGACAAGTGGGATCTCTGGAAAAAAAAACAAGTTTAAATCATGATGACATCATTGATCTTCAGTTCGTAGCTCTAGAAAGAGGCCGGATATACAATTCTGAGTTGGATGGCCCTTCAAAACGTATTTTCCCAGTCATTCATTCGTGACTTCCCAGTTGTCTTGAACTCACTGTAGTCAAGTTTTCGCAGTTCTGAGTTAACAGTTGTTTAGAGCGCGGCGCAAATCATGCTTTTCTGGATTTATGGTGCTTTTCAAAACAAGGTTGAATCATGATGACGTCACTGATCTTCAGGTTGTAGCTCTGGAAAGAGGCCGGATTTACAATTCCCGAGTTGGATGACCGTTCAAAACGTATTTTCCCAGTCGGAGCTCGTTTATTCCCATCTTCACAGTTGTCTTGAAGTCAAGTTTTCGCAGTTCTGAGGTAACAGTTGTTTTTGAGTGCGGCAAAAAAGTCACGCTTCATTGACACCGTGGCCAATGTTGAATGTTTATCATTTTAAACTTGGAAAAGAGCCCCTTAATCCCAGATTTGTGACCACACAACCACTCCACTGAATAGCAGGCTAGTGATTGCTTCACAATGCTTGTAGTTAGCCACTGTCACTGATTGCGCCAGCAGCATACCACCCTGCATCCCACTGCTGGCTTGTTGCTGAAGCTAAGCAGGATTGGTCCTGGTCAGTCCCTGGATGGGAGATCAGATGCTGCTGGAAGTGGTGTTGGAGGGCCAGTAGGAGGCAGTCTTTCCTCTGGTCTAAAAAAACAATATCCCAATCCCCCAGGGCAGTGATTGGGGACACTGCCCTGTGTAGGATGCTGTCTTTCGGATGGGACGTTAAACGGGTGTCCTGACTCTCTGAGGTCATTAAAGATCCCATGCCACTTATCGTAAGAGTAGGGGTGTTAACCCTGGTGTCCTGGCTAAATTCCCAATCTGGCACTCATACCATCACGGCCACCTAATCATCCAGCTTCCAGTTGGCTCATTCATCCCCCTCCTCTCCCCTGAAACTATTCCCCAGGTCATTGCTGTAAATGAGAATGTGTTCTTACCTGGTAAAATGAAAAAATTCCTTCCAAACGACTCATTGTTGAATTTGCAATTTCCAACTTGTTGTGTAATGTTTATGTCCGATGAGCATCGATACGTTTCATCTATAATTTCTAATAAATGTGGGGCTCAAAACATGAATGACATGTTGCCACTGGGTAGGAAACCCAGGTGTGATAATTGTTGCTTTGGTAGGAAACCCAGGTGTGATTGTTGCTTTGGTAGGAACCCCAGGTGTGATGATTGTTGCTTTGATAGGAACCCCAGGTGTGATTATTGTTGCTTTGGTAGGATCCCCAGGTGTGATGATTGTTGCTTTGGTTGGAACCCCAGGTGTGATGATTGTTGCTTTGGTAGGAACCCCAGGTGTGATAATTGTTGCTTTGATAATGTCTGGCCATAATACCAATCTTTGTCTCCTGTAAAGGATCTGGCGTGGTCGATGAGTTTCTACCTTCGCTTCTTCTGCTGTTACTATCCCTTCTTTGGTTTCTTTGGCTCAGTAGCATTGATCAGCTTCGTCAGGTAAAGTATGAACTGAGAGGGAGCTCAAAGATTAAATCATTCATTCATTGTATTCAAACTATCTACAGTATTAGAAAACAGCACAATGCTGTGCTTGATGTAATAATGTAACATAATATTGTGGCTGAATAATTGTATTGTGAATATTGTACTGTATATATAGGTTTTTGGAAAGCCACTGGTTTGTATGGGTGACCCAGATGAATCACCTTCCTATGGAGATAGATCATGAGAGACACCAGGACTGGCTCACCATGCAGGTAACATGTCATCATTATGAGACAACTGGGTCCATATACACAGTGTCTTGGAGTAGGAGGGCTGATCTAGGATCAGGTCCCCCCTGTCCTTACATTCCTATTCATTATCATCTTAAAAGGCTAAACTGATCCTGTAACAGCAGTCCTGAATACAGGCCCAGGAGTGTTTTCTGGGGCTGTGCCATCCGTAGTTCTCCAGCAGAGGGAGCTATAACGTGTCTCTTTCTGTGGTCTTAGTTGAGCGCTACTTGCAACATTGAACAGTCTACCTTCAACGACTGGTTCAGTGGACACCTCAACTTTCAGATTGAACACCAGTAAGTGGAACAAATATCCCACCTTACTGTTGTCTGTCAACAGTAATTACTGTATTTATATTGTCATTTATCAGGTCACTGACATACTAAAATTATAGTTTAAGCAGTATTCAGCTTCATTTGATCTTAAATATAACTTAACAGTTGTTTGTGCTAATTACTCTACCTCGTAATAGTGTTTAGATACAATATCGATACAATCCTACTCAGAAACGGAGGTTTCTCTGAAAAACTCTGATTGTGTCTGCTCTCTGTCTCTCCCTCCCTCTCTCTCCTTCCTCCTCCCCCACCCCCACCCTCTCTCCCTGTCTCTCCCTCCCTCTCTCTCCTTCCTCCTCCCCCACCCCTCTCTCTGCCTCTCTCTCTCTGTCTCTCCCTCCCTCTCTCTCCTTCCTCCTCCCCCACCCCACCCTCTCTCTCTGTCTCTCCCTCCCTTTCTCTCCTTCCTCCTCCCCCACCCCTCTCTCTGCCTCTGCCTCTTTCTCTAATCTCTCTCTCCCTCTGCCACCTTCCCCCTGCCCCCCCACTCTCTCTCTCTCTGCCTCTCTTTCTCTGTCTCCCCCTCTCTCTCCCAGTCTGTTTCCTACCATGCCCCGTCATAACTACCACCTGGTGGCTCCTCTGGTTCGTGCTTTGTGTGAGAAACATGGAGTTCCCTATCAGGTCAAGACCATGCAGCAAGGCATCACTGATGTTGTCAGGTAAAACACGTGTTTAAATGAATATTTTTAAGTGCTATCCTCTGGGAATAGATTGTACATCATAAGGTGATACCTGCTGCTCTCAGTTTCCTATGTGATTTACCTGGTTTGTTATCCACCTTTGTTCTTCTCCAGGTCACTGAAGAAGTCAGGGGATCTGTGGCTGGATGCATATCTCCATAAATAAATCCCTTCCTGACTCTGGACGGGATTTTAAATCCATCGCAGATGAACAACCTGCGAACAGAGAAGACATTTCCTAGATGTTTTTGATGATAATGATCGCTGCAAACATTGTGATATAATTGTTTTAATCCTTGGCAGCAGTGAATGGGGATCCATAGCATAAATAGATGGTTTATATAGTAGGGCCAGGCGTTTAAAAAAAATTAAAAACAATTTTTATTGACCTATATTTCAAGCATTATCCACTGGGTTTGATGCAGGCAGAAAATCCTAGGAAATGTTCTGTAATTGACACAAGTCTCAATCATTCCAGTCTGGTTGTCCGTTCGTTTTTGGTGGAGGGATCGCTTAACTTCTAGCGTCCCACCTGCGGGACACAGCCAGTGAAATATCAGGGCGGAAAATTCAAAAACAACCAAATGTCATAATTCAACTTTCTCAAACATACAACTATTTTACACCATTGTAAAGATAAACTTCTCGTTAACCTCTCTGGCGCATGTGGGACGATTTCGTCCCACCTACGTAACAGCCACTTCAATCCAGTGGCGCGATTTTTGAATCGTTTGAAATACTTTTACTTCAATTTCTCAAACATATGACTATTTTACAGCTATTTAAAGACAAGAATCTCGTTAATCTAACCACACTGTCCGATTTCAAAAAGGCTTTACAACGAAAGCAAAACATTAGATTATGTCAGGAGAGTGCCCAGCCAGAAATAATCAGACACCCATTTTTCAAGCTAGCATATCATGTCACATAAACCCAAACCACAGCTAAATGCAGCACTAACCTTTTATGATCTTCATCAGATGACACACCTAGGACATTATGTTATACAATACATGCATGTCTGTTCAATCAAGTTCATATTTATATCAAAAACCAGCTTTTTACATTAGCATGTGACGTTCAGAAAAGCATACCCCCCGCAAACTTCCGGGGAATTTACTAACAGTTTGTTAAATTACTCACGATAAACGTTCACAAAAAGCATAACAATTATTTTAAGAATTATAGATACAGAACTCCTCTATGCACTCGATATGTCCGATTTTAAAATAGCTTTTCGGATGAAGCACATTTTGCAATATTCTAAGTACATAGCCCGGCATCACGGGCTAGCTATTTAGACACCCACCCAGTTCAGCCTTGACCAAAATCACATTTCCTATAAGAAAAATGTTCTTACCTTTCTTGTTCTTCGTCAGAATGCAGTCCCAGGACTTCTTCTTCAATAAAAAATGTAGGTTTGGTCCCAAATAATCCATCGTTATATCCAAACAGCGACGTTTTGTTCGTGAGTTCTAGACACTATCAGAATGCTACATCACGGTCACGAGCATGGCGCATGGCGTGACAAAAAATGTCTAAATATTCCATTACCGTACTTCGAAGCATGTCAACCGCTGTTTAAAACCAATTTTTATGCCATTTATCTCGTAGAAAAGCGATAATATTCCGACCGGGAATCTGCAATGAGCCTAAACAGCCGAATGAAATTTCTCCACGGGGGCGAATCGTGCACGCGCCTCATTCAATGGTCCTCTGATCGGCCACTTACCAAAGGCGATAATCTGTTTCAGCCAGAGGCCGCCTCGTCATCCTTCAGGGTTTTCCCGGGTTCTGAGAGCCTATTGGAGCCCTAGGAATTGTCACGTTACAGCTAAGATCCTTACTTTTCAATAAACAGATGCAAGACGCACGACTCCTTGTCAGACAGGCCACTTCCTGCATGAAACCTTGTCAGGTTTTTGCCTGCCATAGGAGTTCTGTTATACTCACAGACACCATTCAAACAGTTTAGGGTGAAACTTTAGGGTGTTTTCCATCCAAACCTGAACAATAATATGCATATTCTAGCTTCTGAGTTGGTGTAGGAGGCAGTTAAAAATGGGCACATATTTTTTCCAAAATTCTCAATACTGCCCCCTAGCCCAAACAGGTTAATCTAACCACATTGTCCGATTTCAAAAAGGCTTTACAGCGAAAGCAAAACATTAGATTATGTTAGGAGAGTACATAGACAAAAATAATCACACAGCCATTTTCCAAGCAAGGACATGTGTCAATAAAACCCAAAACACAGCTAAATGCAGAACTAACCTTTGACGATCTTCATCAGATGACACTCCTAGGACATTATGATACACAATACATGTATGTTTTGTTCGATAAAGTTCATATTTATATCCAAAAACAGCATTTTACATTGGCGCGTGATGTTCAGGTAATGTATTCCCACCAAAACGTCCGGTGAATGTGCACATCAATTTACAAAAATACTCGTCATAAACGTTGACAAAATATATAACAATTATTTAAAGAATTATAGATAGACTACCCCTGGATGCAACCGCTGTGTCAGATTTTAAAATAGCTTTACGGAGAAAGCACATTTTTCAATATTCTGAGCACATAGCTCAGCCATCACGGCGAGCTATTCGGACACCCGCCAAGTTCGGAGCAACCTAAACTCAGAATTAGTATTAGAAATATTCTCTTACCTTTGCTGACCTTCGTCAGAATGCACTCCCAGGACTGCTACTTCCACAATAAATGTTGTTTTTGTTCGAAATAATCCATATTTATGTACAAATACCTCCGTTTTGTTTGTGCGTACAGATCACTTATCCAAAGGTATAACGCGCGAGCGCGGAACGAGAGACGAAAAGTCAAAATGTTCCATTACCGTACTTAGAAGCATGTCAAACGCTGTTTAAAATCAATCTTTATCGCATTTTTAACGTAAAATTGCGATAATATTCCAACCGGACAATAGCTTATCCATTCAAGAAGAAAAAGAAGGAACGGCGTGCTCGCGTGACTGCGCATATCCAATCCCTTTGTTGCCAGGCAGACCACTCAGTAACAAAAGCCATATATATCCTCATCGTTGACATTTGTACCTGTGTTTAATGAAAATGGCTCATTTGTACGGCTACATTTTCTTAGATAACATGCCTATTATTCCTTTATAATTTTGATAACAGACAATTAGTATCTAAAATATTTATGCTGGTTTGTCTATAGGCTAATAATTTGCTGCATTAGGCTAAAGTGTATGCTGTTGATGCAAATCATTTAATCTGATCTGGAGTCAATCCACATGGTTGGGAATTGATTTTGGACTAATTGGATAATTATGTTAGATGATCATGGTGTGAGAAGGTTCTATATCGGACACTTGAGGTCGGTTTATCGAAATGCGGGGTAGAAAAACAACAACCGAAGAACAACCAAAACGCCTGGCCCTAATCATTGGTGCCACCCTGTTTTAACAACATTTATGTATTTATGTATATTTAAATAAATATGTGTTTAAGCCTTATATTGCATATATTTAAATATATGGACATATTACAAAATTGGCCTTTTTGATATATTTCTACATATATGTTTATATATTTAAATATATGGAAATACATTTTGATAGCATGCTGTGGTAGCTAGTAAAATAAATGCCCAAATATATTTCATAAATATATGTTGCCATGTATTTTAATGAATGGAAATGTTTGCTTTTTACCTTAATACTGTAGCTAGGCTACATTAAAAAAAAATCAATGCATAAAACTACAAAGGTCAGGACTAAATCACAATAGCCTGCTGTGGTATACTTTGAAAAATCTGAATGAATGACTAATGACTGATAACTAAAAGAGTGCTTTCAATATTCTTCATTGTTTGCTCAAATAATTTGGTCCATTGTTGAATTGTTGTTACATGGGAGTCATCGGAAGGTCGCATCTGAAACAATATAATGTATATAATTACCTCTGTACACCTAACATCTGTATTTGGAAATGATGTCTTTGTACATTCCAATTGATACTTACGACGTCGATTCCTTCACCTCCAGTGTCCATTTTCAGACTCACAAGTTGACAGTTACCCTGTGGATAATGCTGAAACAGGTTGGCAGTTACCCTGTGGATAATGCAGAGACAGGTTGGCAGTTACCCTGTGGATAATGCAGAGACAGGTTGGCAGTTACCCTGTGGATAATGCTGAGACAGGTTGGCAGTTACCCTGTGGATAATGCTGAGACAGGTTGGCAGTTACCCTGTGGATAATGCTGAGACAGGTTGACAGTTACCCTGTGGATAATGCTGAGACAGGTTGGCAGTTACCCTGTGGATAATGCTGAGACAGGTTGACAGTTACCCTGTGGATAATGCTGAGACAGGTTGGCAGTTACCCTGTGGATAATGCAGAGACAGGTTGGCAGTTACCCTGTGGATAATGCTGAGACAGGTTGACAGTTACCCTGTGGATAATTCTGAGACAGAGGATCAGTGAAACAATTCCCCACAAGACGAAGAATAAATAAGGAGTTAATGTTCATGAACATATTTTAATCATTTCACATTTTTATTTGTCAAATGATTTGTAAACAGTGACTTTCACCGTGGCACCGTCATAGAATTCCACCTTTACAACAAGTCAGTTCGTCAAATTTCTGCCCTGCTAGAGCTGCCCGGGTCAACTGTAAGTGCTGTTATTTTGAAGTGGAAAGGTCTAGAAGCAACAACAGCTCAGCCGGGAAGTTGTAGGCCACAGAAGCTCACAGAACGGGACTGCCGAGTTGTGAAGCGCGTAAAAATCGTCTGTCCTTTGTTGCAACACTCACTACCGAGTTCCAAACTGCCTCCGGAAGCAACGTCAGCACAAGAACTGTTAGTCGGGAACTTGATTAAACGGGCTTCCATGGCCGAGCAGCCGCACACAAGCCTAAGATCACCATGCGCAATGCCAAGCATTGGCTGGAGCGGTGTAAATCTCGCTCCCATTGGACTCTGGAGCAGTGGAAACGTGTTCTCTGCAGTGATTCATCAAGCTTCACCATGTGGCAGTCCGACGAACGGATCTAGGTTTGGCGGATGCCAGGAAAACGCTACCTGCCGCAATGCAAAGTGAGAAATGGAAAGGAGTAATGCTCTTAGGGTGATTTTCATGGTTCAGGCTGTAAAGTTTGGTGGAGGAGGAATAATGTGCTTGGCCCCTTAGTTCCAGTGAAGGGAAATCTTAATGCTACAGAATACAATGACATTTTAGATGATTCTGTGTTTCCAACTTTGTGGCAACAGTTTGGGGAAGGTCTTTTCCTGTTTCAGCAAGACAATGCCCCCCCCCCCCCTGCACAAAGCGGTGCCACTCTTCAGAATTGTAGTCTGTGGATGTCCCGGAGTAGGCTGATACCCCGTTTCATCGACCCAAGATCCATAGGTAAGACTGTACAGAGCATTTAAGTATGCCCCCAATCCAATACTGAAGTCTAATACATCAACAGTGGGATTTCAACAGTTGTTTTTATTTTTGTGTAAAATTAAATATGGCCTGTTCCCATTATTTGTATCCGTTTGCATCACGTTCAATGGGGAACTTTTATTTTGAAGACAAACTGCAAATTCCACTATTGTGACTAATCCTTATTGTGCTAACTTCACATAGGTGTGAATTCCCGAAGTCAGTTGCATCCCGCAGTTGTAGCCTATAGCATGCTGCCGGCAGTATCTAAAGTGGCCAAAAATTGTGGTTAAGGCTAAGGTTAGATTGAAATCACATTGTAAGAAGATAAATTGTAGAAATAGGCAGCCTGTATGACTTTGTGGCTTTGGTAACTAGTGACGGCTTAGAATTAGCTTGACCCTATTTGCTGCCTGATGACACAGATGGCTTCATCAACAACAGTAATGTGTGATGTGTGAAAAGTTGTACAAAAAAATACCCGGTAAGTTAAACTAGTTACCCAGCCAAGCAGATACCACTAGTAGAGTGATTTTGGTTGTGAAGTGCATTAGTAAAAATGCACTTGGGGCTCCCGAGTTGCGCAGCTGTCTAAGGCACTGCATCTTGGTGATAGAGGCGTCACTACAGACCCTGGTTTGATTCCAGGCTGTATCACAACTGGCCGTGATTGGGAGATCTACAATTGGCCTAGTGTCGTCCAGGTTAGGGTTTAGCCGGTGTAGGCCGTCATTGTAAGTAAGAATTTGTTCTTAACTGACTTGCCTAGTTAAATAAAGGTTAAATAATAATACAATAAAAAAAATTAAAAGCTTTGTCCTTTCTTTAGAACAAAAAGCAATTTACCACTTGGCTGTAAATGGAACAGGGAGAACACTTGAATCAGGCTGGTGACATTTCACCTTCTTAACCCAGCCTGGTGGAACTAACCTGTCCCAATTCACCTTCATAACCCAGCCTGGTGGAACCAACCTGTCCCAATTCACCTTCATAACCCAGCCTGGTGGAACCAACCTGTCCCAATTCACCTTCATAACCCAGCCTGGTGGAACCAAGCTGTCCCAATTCACCTTCATAACCCAGCCTGGAGAAACACTGTGTATTCTGCACCAGGATCAGGGAACTCCTGTTGTATAATGGACACCACACAGAAAGGTATGACCACTCTGAAATGTTACCATGGTAACCCCATTACCACCACACAGAAAGGTATGACCACTCTGACATGTTACCATGGTAACCCCATTACCACCACACAGGAAGGTATAACCACTGACATGTTACCATGGTAACCCCATTACCACCAGACAGGAAGGTATGACCACTCTGACATGTTACCATGGTAACCCCATTACCACCACACAGGAAGGTATGACCACTCCGACATGTTACCATGGTAACCCCATTACCACCACACAGGAAGGTTTGACCACTCTGACATGTTACCATGGTAACCCCATTACCACCAGACAGGAAGGTATGACCACGCTGACATGTTACCATGGTAACCCCATTACCACCAGACAAAATGCAGATAGGCACAGTATCTGTAATGCCAAGAGTGTGCAAAGCTGTCATCAAGGCAAAGGGTGGCTACTTTGAAGAATCTCAAATATAAAATATATTTTGACCTCTTAGGGCTAGGGGGCAGTATTTTCACAGCCGGATGAAAAACGTACCCAATTTAAACAGGTTACTACTCTGTCCCAGAAACTAGAATATGCATATTATTAGTAGATTTGGATAGAACACACTCTGAAGTTTCTAAAACTGTTTGAATGATGTCTGTGAGTATAACAGAACTCATATGGAAGGCAAAAACCTAACGCGCGAACAAAATTGATTATTTGGAAATAAATATGAACTTTATTGAACATTTATTGCGGAGCTGGGATGCCTGGGAGTGCCTTCTGATGAAGATAATCAAAGGTAAGTGAATATTTATAATGTCATTTCTTAGTTTTCTTGACTCCAAGATGGCAGGTTTCTGTTTGCTAGTTGTTAGTGTCATCTGGGCTGTACTCAGATTATTGCAAATTGTGCTTTCGCCATGAACCTTTTTTGAAATCTGACAAAGCGATTACATTTAGGAGAAGTGTATCTATAATTCTGTGCATAACACTTCTATATTGATCAATGTTTACGATGAGAATTTACGTACTGTGTGTGCTCATTGTGCTCATTCACCGAGAGGTTTGGAGAGAAAACATTTCTCAACATTACGCGTCAATGTAAAATGCTGTTTTTTGATATAAATATGAACTTGATTGAACAAAACATACATGTATTGTGTAACATAATGCCCTAGGAGTGTCATCTGATGAAGATCGTCAAAGGTTAGTGCTTCATTTAGCTGTGTTTTGGGTTTTTGTGATGCATCTAGTTGCTTGGAAAATGGCTGTGTGGTGTTTCTTGTGAAGTTTGTGTCCTAACATAATCTAATTTTATGCTTTCGCCGTAAAGCCTTTTTGAAATCGGACAATGTGGTTAGATTAACGAGAGGTTTATCTTTAAAATGGTGTAAAATAGTTGATTGTTTGAGAAAATGGAATTATGAGATTTTAGCTGTTTTAAATTTGCCGCTCTGATTTTCCACTGGCTGTTGTCAAAATCAATCCCGTTAACCGGATGAGAACGAGAAGGGGTCCCATAGAGGTTAACACCTTTTTTGGTTGCTACATGATTCCATATGTGTTATTTCATAGTTTTAAGGTCTACACTATTATTCTACAATGTAGAAAATAGTCAAAATAAAGAAAAAACCCTGGAATGAGTAGGTGTGTCCAAACTGCTGACTGGTACTGTATATACATTCAACAATTTCATTCTTCTCGTATTACTCTGTAGGCTACTGACCTTTTCAAAACTTCCTCTGGCATCTCACCATACATTCTATCTGAATGTAGTTATTGAACTCAACCTGCAGGAGGTTTGTGTGTTGTGATTGAGTGGAGGAGGGAGTGGAGGGAAAACAACTGCTGGCAAGATTCTGACAGATGGGTGTGTCTTGGTGGTAGCAAGGATACACCCAAGACACACCCACATTAAACCACACCCCCAAACCAACTCAGGTTTGGCTTGTCATGGTCGCCTGCATTTCTTTAGGAGCAAGCCAAAACATTTGGCTAAATCAGTGGGTGCAGTTTCCCTTTAAAGGAGATTTGCCATATCAACATCTCGTGTAAGGCCAGATTCTGTTTCAAGAGACACCCAACCCCTCTCTAAAGCTAGCAAGCAACACATTGCTTGGCTAGTTAAGATAATTTTTTAATTCATTTTTTTAATTTTTAATTTTTAACAATAGCTTTGGCAATTAAATGATATTTAATACATACTTGACATTAACTGAACTCTACTTAACTTTAATTTTCATAACAATTCTTACCTTGGTTAGTCACACTGCACGTTTGTGGCAAGCTAAAGAAGAAGCTAGCTAGCTAGCTAGTTGTTTTAGCAAGCTTAATGAAAACTTTTGCTTGCAGTTGAAGAAATCTTTTCCACTGTCACCAAACAGGTTAAAAACATATTTTAATAAAATTTTATGAATGTTTAGTCAAATAACATAATCCAAGAGAAAGCTTTTTGGCATGATTTATCTTTTCCTTCTGAATAAAATTCTAAATTGTGAGGCTACTCTGTCAGTTGAAGCTGGGGATGGGGCTCGGGACCATTTCAAATTGTGATGGACAGCTCGGGACACCAAGGATGGACAGATAATATATTTACAAATATGTTCTACATTCAAGTGCTTTTCTAAATAAACATCTGGTTTATTTTTACTATGTTTCATAAGTGGCAGGTGGGCTATACCTCAATGGCTGCAGAATTCATTTTCCACTACAACTTGTGCATACAAAACACCACTTTAGAAACCTAATGCTGGGTACAATAGAGTTCAATAGAGACTCAACGAGTGGAGGAGCTATAGGAGGACAGGCTCATTGTAATGGTTGGAATGGAATAAATGGAACGGTATCAAAGACACGGAAACCACATGTTTGACTCCGTTCCATTTATTCCATTCCAGCCATTACAATGAGCCCATCCTCCTATAGCTCCTCCCACCAGCCGCTATTGGACTCTCAAACGCATCATCAGGGTAGAGAAGGTTGTCAGGTGCAAGTGTGTATTTTACAAATATATTTACATGTTAAACTTATATTTTATGAACTTTTAAGTTGTCATTCATTATTTTGTTGTCAAACTTGTCAAAGTATAGGGCTGAACTTGGTAGTTTTATGCATTGGATTTTAATGTAGCCTAGCTACAGTATTAAGGTAAAAAGCAAACATTTCCATTCATTAAAATATGGCAACATATATTTATGAAATATATTTGGGAAATTATATTACTAGCTACCACAGCATGCTATCAAAATGTATTCCATGTATTTAAAGATAGAAACATATTTGTAGTCATATGAAAAAGGCAAATTTTGTAATATGTCGATATATTGAAATATATGTAATATAAGGCTTAAACATATATTTAGATATCTGTAATTTACGTATACGTAAATACATGTACATACATGTTGTTAAAATATATATCAATATATGTTTCCGTTTGGGGAGGAATAGTCTATCTAGTCACCAATGAGCCAGGCGTTACGGTTGTTGTTTTTCTACCCCGCATTTCGATAAACCTCAAGTGTCCGATATAGAACCTTCTCACACCATGATCATCTAACATAATTATCCAATTAGTCCAAAATCTATTCCCAACCACGTGGATGGACTTCAAATGAAATAATTGCCAACAATTATTCTCATCAGCAGTATTAGCGTATTTTAAGGACATTATCGACATAAATATTTTACTTATTCATTGCCTGGTATTAACATTACAATGGGAATAATATGTATTTTGATCTAAGAAAATGTAACACATTAAAGAACAAAGTAAGGCATTTTTAATTTGTTATAGAATAAATTATGAGAATATGGCTTTTGCAAGCGCCAAAATCCCTCTCGAAAAAGTTGACAATCCCAAATTGCGTTTATTCATTAACACACCTGTAAAGAACGGAGCCGCAGTCCGGTAAAAACACAACGGAAAGCATCTCCATAGTAACGGACAAATCCACTGTCACACATTGTGTATGAGAGCTGGGTGAAGACGTTAATAACAGAGATGGATAAATTGGGTTATTTCTATAGTGAATGAAAATAGGCGAGCCATTAGTATTCTGAAAATAGTCTATATTTCACCCTCTACATTTTCTGATAGAAAAATGCCTATCATACCCATATGTTATTAACAGACAACGATTACGTTGTGAAATATCGTTGTTGATTGATGTTGTCTTGTTATGTAAGGACGAGACTGTTTCACTATGTCCTCCACAACGTTTCAAGGTCGAAGCATTCTTCTGAGACGGCATAATTATTTCAGATGTCTGTCTATCCTGTCTTTCCATTGAAAATTTAACGCTAAATTGCAGGTTTTGCAGAATATATTGTAGTCCGCAATGAGCATCCCAGCGGGGAATTTCAAGCGATAGAGATTTTTATTGTACACTTCTATTTTCTGCTTGGATTCATAGTCTTTCTCCTTCACGTGTCCTAATTGCCCCATTTATATAACCTCCTGTGATCAGGAATTGTCTGTTGGAGGCGATCAGCTTGAGAAAAACGAGGTGTAAAATCACTCATCTACAAATAGCATTCCCTGCTAAATAATAGGCTTTGTGAAATTAAGATTCGTATGCTGCGATTCCTCCACCAAAAACGAACGGACAACCAGACTGGAATGATTGAGACTTGTATCAATTACAGAACATTTCCTAGGATTTTCTGCCTGCATCAAACCCAGTGGATAATGCTGGAAATATAGGTCAATAAAAACAGTTTTTAGTTTTTTTTTAAACGCCTGGCCCTACTATATAAACCCTCTATTTATGCTATGGATCCCCATTCACTGCTGCCAAGGATTAAAACAATTATATCACAATAATGTTTGCAGCGATCATTATCATCAAAAACATCTAGGAAATGTCTTCTCTGTTCGCAGGTTGTTAATCTGCGATGGATTTAAAATCCCGTCCAGAGTCAGGAAGGGATTTATTTATGGAGATATGCATCCAGCCACAGATCCCCTGACTTCTTCAGTGACCTGGAGAAGAACAGAGGTGGATAGCAAACCAGGTAAATCACCTAGGAAACTGAGAGCAGCAGGTATCACCTTATGATGTACAATCTATTCCCAGAGGATAGCACTTAAAAATATTCATTTAAAACACTTTACCTGACAACATCAGTCATGCCTTTCTTCAAAGTCTTGACCTGATAGGGAACTCCATGTTTCTCACACAAAGCACGGACCAGAGGAGCCACCAGGTGGTAGTTATGACGGGGCATGGTAGGAAACAGACTGGGAGACAGAGGGGGAGACAGAGAGAGGCAGAGAGAGAGAGTGAAGGTGACAGAGGGAGAGAAAGATTAGAGAAAGGGGCAGAGAGAGAGAGGGGGGTGGGGGAGGAGGAAGGAGAGAGAGGGAGGGAGAGACAGAGAGAGAGAGGGGGGTGGGGAGGAGTAAGGAGAGAGAGGGAGGGAGAGACAGAGAGAGAGAGGGGTGGGGGAGGAGGAAGGAGAGAGCAGACGCTATCAGAGTTTTTCAGAGAAACCTCCGTTTCTGGGTAGGATTGTATCGATATTGTATCTAAACACTATTACTAGGTAGAGTAATTAGTACAAACAACTGTTAAGTTATATTTAAGATCAAATGAAGCTGAATACTGCTTAAACTATAATTTTAGTATGTCAGTGACCTGATAAATGACCATATAAATACAGTATATACTGTTGACAGACAACAGTAAGGTGGGATATTTGTTCCACTTACTGGTGTTCAATCTGAAAGTTGAGGTGTCCACTGAACCAGTCGTTGAAGGTTGACTGTTCAATGTTGCAAGTAGCGCTCAACTAAGACCACAGAAAGAGACACGTTATAGCTCCCTCTGCTGGAGAACTACGGATGGCACAGCCCCAGAAAACACTCCTGGGCCTGTATTCAGGACTGCTGTTACAGGATCAGTTTAGCCTTTTAAGATGATAATGAATAGGAATGTAAGGACAGGGGGGACCTGATCCTAGATCAGCCCTCCTACTCCAAGACACTGTGTATATGGACCCAGTTGTCTCGTAATGATGACATGTTACCTGCATGGTGAGCCAGTCCTGGTGTCTCTCATGATCCATCTCCATAGGAAGATGATTCATCTGGGTCACCCATACAAACCAGTGGCTTTCCAAAAACCTATATATACAGTACAATATTCACAATACAATTATTCAGCCACAATATTATGTTACATTATTACATCAAGCACAGCATTGTGCTGTTGTCTAATACTGTAGATAGTTTGAATACAATGAATGAATGAGTTAATCTTTGAGCTCCCTCTCAGTTCATACTTTACCTGACGAAGCTGATCAATGCTACTGAGCCAAAGAAACCAAAGAAGGGATAGTAACAGCAGAAGAAGCGAAGGTAGAAACTCATCGACCACGCCAGATCCTTTACAGGAGACAAAGATTGGTATTAGGCCAGACATTATCACACCTGGGGTTCCTACCAAAGCAACAATCATCACACCTGGGGTTCCTACCAAAGCAACAATTATGTTGATTAGGAAGTTGGTCATTTCTGATGGTACACTAACACTGAGTGCCTGCTGCCAACATACGGATTCAAATCTCTGACACTTTAACAATTAAAAATTGATGTAATAAATGTATCACTAGTCACTTTAAACAATGCCACTTTATATAAATGTTTACATACAGTGAGGGAAAAAAGTATTTGATCTCCTGCTGATTTTGTACATTTGCCCACTGACAAAGAAATGATCAGTCTATAATTTTAATGGTAGGTTTATTTGAACAGTGAGAGACAGAATAATAACAAAAGAATCCAGAAAAATGCATGTCAAAAATGTTATAAATTGAAAGATTTAAAGATTTCTGGCTCCCAGGTGTCTTTTATACAGGTAACGAGCTGAGATTAGGAACACACTCTTAAAGGGAGCGCTCCTAATCTCAGTTTGTTACCTGTATAAAAAGACACCTGTCCACAGAAGCAATCAATCAATCAGATTCCAAACTCTCCACCATGGCCAAGACCAAAGAGCTCTCCAAGGATGTCAGGGACAAGATTGTAGACCTACACAAGGCTGGAATGGGCAACAAGACTACAAGACCATCGCCAAGCAGCTTGGTGAGAAGGTGACAACAGTTGGTGCGATTATTCGCAAATGGAAGAAACACAACGGAACTGTCAATCTCCTTCGGCCTGGGGCTCCATGCAAGATCTCACCTCGTGGAATTGCAATGATCATGAGAACGGTGAGGAATCAGCCCAGAACTACACGGGAGGATCTTGTCAATGATCTCAAGGCAGCTGGGACCATAGTCACCAAGAAAACAATTGGTAACACACTACGCCGTGAAGGACAGAAATACTGCAGCGCCCACAAGGTCCCCCTGCTCAAGAATGCACATATACATGCCCGTCTGAAGGTTGCCAATGAACATCTGAATGATTCATTGGCAATGAACAAGGATTTAGTGCCCCCAGGTGTTAGCATAATCATATCTATCCTGCCCTGCCTTTCTAAGGTCTACAAAAGCCAAGTTAACTTCTTTGGGATAGGGGGCAGTATTTTCAGGGCCGGATAAAAAACGTACCCGATTTAATCTGGTTACTACTCCTGCCCAGAAACGAGAATATGCATATGATTAGTAGATTTGGATAGAAAACACTCTAAAGTTTCTAAAACTGTTTGAATGGTATCTGTGAGTATAACAGAACTCATATGGCAGGCAAAAACCTGAGAAGATTCCATGCAGGAAGTGCCCTGTCTGACAATTTGTTGTCCTTCTGTTGCATCTCTATTGAAATTACAGCATCTGAGGTGTTACGTGACACTTTCTAAGGCTTCCATTGGCTCTCTAAAGCCACCAGAAAGTGGAATGGGGTGTCTGCTGTCTCTGGGCAAAGTATAGGATCAGAGTTTGTAAGTGGTCTGCCTGGGGACAGTGAGACTGGAGATGCGCGGTCACGAGAACTCGCCATTTTTTCTTTCTCTCTTTGAATGAATACAACGTTGCCCGGTTGGAATATTTTCGCTATTTTATGAGAAAAATAGCATAAAAATTGATTTTAAACAGCATTTGACATGCTTCCAAGTACGGTAATGGAATATTTAGATTTTTTTTTGTCACGAAATGCACCCGCGCGTTACCCTTCGGATAGTGACCTGAACGCACGAACAAAAAACGGAGGTATTTGAATATAACTATGGATTATTTGGAACCAAAACAACATTTGTTGTTGAAGTAGAAGTCCTGGGAGTGCATTCTGACGAAGAACAGCAAAGGTAATCCAATTTTTCTAATAGTAATTCTTAGTTTAGGCTGCCCCGACGTTGGCGGGTCTGAATAGCTAGCCTTGATGGCCGAGCTATGTATTCAGAATATTGCAAAATGTGCTTTCGCCGAAAAGCTATTTTAAAATCGGACATAGCGATTGCATAAAGGAGTTCTGTATCTATAATCTATCCAGCAAAGAAAAAAAATGTATGAAATGTATGAAATTGTATGAAATGTATGCATTCACTACTGTAAGTTGCTCTGGATAAGAGCGTCTGCTAAATTACTAAAATGTAAATGTATAATTCTTAAGATAATTGTTATGTATTTTGTCAACGTTTATCATGAGTAATTTAGTAAATTCCCCAGAAGTTTTCGGTGGGTATGCTAGTTCTGAACATCACATGCTAATGTAAAAAGCTGGTTTTTGATATAAATATGAACTTGATTGAACAAAACATGCATGTATTGTATAACATAATGTCCTAGGAGTGTCATCTGATGAAGATCAAAGGTTAGTGCTGCATTTAGCTGTGGTTTGGGTTTTTGTGACATATATGCTTGCTTTGAAAATGGCTGTGTGACTATTTTTGGCTATGTACTCCTGACATAATCTAATGTTTTGCTTTCGCTGTAAAGCCTTTTGGAAATCGGACAATGTGGTTAGATTAACAAGAGTCTTATCTTTAAAATGGTGTAAAATAGTTGATTGTTTGAGAAAATTTAATTGTGGTATTTTAGTTGGTTTTGTATTTCGCGCCGTGCGATGCCATTGGCTGTTGGCTAGGGGTTCCGCTGGCAGAACGTCTGTCCTCAACAGGTTAACAAACAGATCACAGAACATTTCGAATCCCACCGTACCTTCTCCGCTATGCAATCTGGTTTCAGAGCTGGTCATGGGTGCACTTCAGCCACGCTCAAGGTCCTAAACAATATCATAACCGCCATCGATAAGAGACAGTACTGTGCAGCCGTATTCATCGACCTTGCCAAGGCTTTCGACTCTGTCAATCACCACATTCTTATCGGAAGACTCAACAGCCTTGGTTTCTCAAATGACTATCTCACCTGGTTCACCAACTACTTCTCAGACAGAGTTCAGTGTGTCAAATCAGAGGGCCTGTTGTCCGGACCTCTGGCAGTCTCTATGGGGGTGCCACAGGGTTCAATTCTCGGGCTGACTATTTTCTCTGTATAAATCAATGATGTCGCTCTTGCTGCTGGTGATTCTCTGATCTACCTCTACGCAGACGACACCATTCTGTATACTTCTGGCCCTTCTTTGGACACTGTGTTAACTGACCTCCAGACGAGCTTCAATGCCATACAACTCTCCTTCCGTGGCCTCCAACTGCTCTTAAATGCAAGTAAATGCATGCTCTTCAACCGTTTGCTTCCCACACCTGCCCGCCCGTCCAGCATCACTACTCTGGATGGTTCTGACTTAGAACATGTAGACAACTACAAATACCTAGGTGTCTGGTTAGACTGTAAGCTCTCCTTCCAGACTCACATCAAACATCTCCAATCCAAAGTTAAATCTAGAATTGGCTTCCTATTTCGCAACAAAGCATTCTTCACTCATGCTGCCAAACATACCCTCGTAAAACTTACTATCCTACCGAGCCTCCAACACTCTACTCAGCAAATTGGATGCAGTCTATCACAGTGCCATCCGTTTTGTCACCAAAGCCCCATATACTACCCACCACTGCGACCTGTATGCTCTCGTTGGCTGGCCCTCGCTTCATATTTGTCGCCAAACCCACTGGCTCCAGGTCATCGATAAGTCTTTGCTAGGTAAAGTCCCGCCTTATCTCAGCTCACTGGTCACCATAGCAGCACCCACCTGCTCCAGCAGGTATATGTCTCTGGTCACCCCCAAAGCCAATTCCTCTTTTGGCCTCCTTTCCTTCCAGTTCTCTGCTGCCAATGACTGGAAAGAACTGCAAAAATTGCAGAAGCTGGAGACTCATATCTCCCTCACTAGCTTTAAGCACCAGCTATCAGAGCAGCTCACAGATCACTGCACCTATACATAGCCCATCTGTAAATAGCCCAACCAACTACCTCATCCCCCATACTGTTATTTATTTTATTTATTTTGCTCCTTTGCACCCCAGTATCTCTACTTGCACATTCATCTTCTGCACATCTATCACTCCAGTGTTTAATTGCTATATTGTAATTATTTTACCACTATGGCCTATTTATTGCCTTACCTCCCTTATCCTACCTCATTTGCACACACTGTATATAGACTTTTTCTACTGTATTATTGACTGTATGTTTGTTTATTCCATGAGTAACTCTGTGTTGTTGTTTGTGTTGCACTGCTTTGCTTTATCTTGGCCAGGTCGCAGTTGTAAATGAGAACTTGTTCTCAACTGGCCTACCTGGTTAAATAAAGGTGAAATAAATAAAAAATATATATAATTACTCTCTCGTGGAAGCCTTATGTTCCAGATGGGAATGATGAGGATTAAGTCTACATTTATTTGGTATGACATCTCACCACCCAGTCCCGTTGTGAAAACATGGTCCGGAATATCTGGATGTTGAAAAACACTGGAACGATTAGTGGAGGTCCAACTGAAAGACAGAAGGAAAATATTGGTATTACATACATACATCAGTGGTCTATATTTTACTTGTATGTGTTCAATGGAAGTTGATGTGATTTATATACAGAAATCCATGAAACGTGTTCAGAAACTTACTGAGGAAGAAGTACTGGTGTTGGTGATGGTAGGGCATGTACTTCAACTTCTTTATACCATACTGCAATAGACAGAGACAAGGAGTCAGATGGATCTTACACAGAAACACTAATACCGTTTTAACACTACTGAGCCAAACTGTTACATGGATATCATTACATGGTTATTTCATGAATATTACATTCATTTAATGAACTATTACATGGATACCATTATATGGTTATTTCATGAATATTACATGAATCTAATGAACTATTACATGGATATTTGAATATTACATGAATATTTAGATTATTATTCAAATATGACATGGAGTCAGATGGGTCATAAAGCACTAAGGTTGTGGGTCCAGTTGGGGCAGGGTTCACAAATATAATATATTGATATCTACCTCTACAGGCTGTGTGTCTCCCAGGACGAAGACATGCAGTGAGTTGATATCAGGATCTTTACGAAACACGTTGGGTTTAGCATGGTGCTGGAAGTGACGATGGTTCCACCAGTTAGCAGAGGCACCCTGGAAACACACAGCTAATGTTACTTATTAATGGTACACACAATTACACTTACTGTAACTTACAACTGTTGGACACTACACGAAGTAAGGCTAATGTATAGCAGTCAACTTGGAAATGTAACACTGGTGAATGTGGGAAAGTGAAAGGGAAAAGTTTCCTGAACAAAGATTTAACATAGTCCTGGAGTAAAATGTACTTTCAAAGGAGATCATCCATTGAGAATGGTTTTCAGTCCAGGACTGGGTTTAAACTGTGTCCGGTTAACTTATCCAAAGAGTAGCAGAAAATCAGCCTATAGAAACAGTAATGTCAAATGTCCAACCATTGTCCAGTAGCCTACCTTTAGGTGTCCAATGACAAACTTGTGCAGTTTGTGGTTCCAGCTGGATTTCTTGCAGACTGACAGGTGGCCGTAGTCATGCTGCAGCCAGCCAGCCTGGGCCTGAGAGGGAAAAAGAAAGGCAGATTTTGAACGGTGTCTGAAAGGTGGTTTGGTAACCTTATCTCTCTTCTCCCTCTTTTACCCCTGCCCCGCTACAAAGTTTCTCCCTGCAGGCGGTCACTGAGTCCGAGTTGATAAGGGAGTTTCTGAAACTTGACCCCCCCAAAAAAATTGAGTCAGATGGTTTAGACCCTTTCTTCTTTAAGGTTGCTGCCCCTATCATCGCCAAGCATATCTCTGACCATTTTTAACCAGTCTCTCCTCTCTGGGAAGGTTCCCATTTCTTGGAAAGCAGCCACGGTCCGTCCTTTATTGAAAGGGGGAGATCAAGCTGATCCTAACTGTTATAGGCCTATTTCTATTTTGCCCTGTTTATCAAAAGTGTTGGAAAAACTTCTCATTAATCAACTGACTGGCTTTCCTGATGTCTATAGTATTCTCTCTGGTATGCAATCTGGTTTCTGCTCAAGTTATGGATGTGTCACTGCAACCTTGAAGGTCCTCAATGATGTCACTATTGTCCTTGATTCTAAGCAATGATGTGCTGCTATTTTTATTGACTTGGCCAAAGCTTTTGATACGGTAGACCATTCCATTCTTGTGGGCCGGCTAAGGAGTATTGGTGTCTCTGAGGGGTCTTTGGCCTAGTTTGCTAACTACCTGTCTCAAAGAGTGCAGTGTATAATGTCAGAACATCTGCTGTCTCAGCCACTGCCTGTCACCAAGGGAGTACCCCAAGGCTCGATCCTAGGCCCCATTCTCTTCTCAATTTACATCAACAACACAGCTCAGGCAGAAGGAAGCTATCTTATCAATTTATATGCAGATGATACAGTCTAATACTGAGCTGGCCCCTCCCCGGATTTTGTGTTAAATGCTCTACAACAAAGCTTTCTTAGTGTCCAACAAGCTTTCTCTGTCATGTGGTTTGGTAAGAAGAATGCCCCTCTCCCTACAGGTATGATTACTACCTCTGAGGGTTTTGAGCTTGAGGTAGTCAGCTCATACAAGTACTTACTAACCCTGATTCAGATGACCATCCTACCCATGCTAGATTATGGAGACATAATTTATAGATGGGCAGGTAAGGGTGCTCTCGAGTGGCTAAATGTTCTTTACCATTCAGCCATCAGATTTTCCACCAATGCTCCTTATAGGACACATCACTGCACTCTATACTCCTCTGTAAACTGGTAATCTCTGTATACCCGTCGCAAGACCTACTGGTTGATTCTTATTTATAAAACCCTCTTAGACCTCACTCCCCCCTATCTGAGATACCTACTGCAGCCCTCATCCTCCACAAACAACACCCGTTCTGCCAGTCACATTCTGTTAAAGGTCCCCAAAGCACACACATTTATGGGTCGCTCGTCTTTTCAGTTAGCGACTGGAACGAGCTGCAAAAAAACACTCAAACTGGACAGTTTTATCTCAATCTCTTCATTCAAAGACTAAATCATGGACACTCTTACTGACAGTTGTGTCTGCTTCGCGTGATGTATTGTTGTCTCTACCTTCTTGCCCTTTGTGCTGTTGTCTGTGCCCAATAATGTTTGCACCATGTTTTGTGCTACTACCATGTTGTGCTCCTGCCATGTTGTGTTGCTACCATGCTGTGTTGTCATGTGTTGCTGCCATGTTGTTGTCATGTTCTTTTGCTACCATGCTGTGTTGTCATGTGTTGCTGCCATGCTATGTTGTTGTCTTAGGTCTCTCTTTATGCAGTGTTGTCTCCCTTGTCGTGATGTGTGTTTTGTCCTATATTTTTTTTCATTATTATTATTATATATATTTTTTTAAATCCCAGCCCCCGTCCCCGCAGGAGATCTTTTGCCTTTTGGTATACCGTCATTGTAAATAATAATTTGTTCTTAACTGACTTGCCTAATTAAATAAAGGTAAATAAAAATTAAATGTAAAAATTCAACCTTATGCCTAACCTAAACCCTTACCCTAACCCTTAATCTTAACCTATTCATCTAATTCTAACCTTAATCCTAAACCTAACCCCAACCTTAGTCCTAACCCTAACCTAATCCTCTAATTCTAACCTTAATCCTAAACCAAACCCTTACCCTAACCTTAATCTTAACCTATTCCTCTAATTATAACCTCAATCCTGAACCTAACCTTAACCCTAACCTATTCCTGCGCCTGTCTCCAATCATTTATACAACGTGACACTTAACCCTAACCTTCGAACCCTATGCCTAACCTTTGAATCTGCCTGTCAACTATCTTCTTGTACTCCCTAATAATATGGTAATGGTACCTGAGACGTGGCCAGCATGAGGGAACAGAGCAGTGTGAGGCTCCAGCTGGTCCCCCAGACCCAGAGCAGGCCCAAAGCCAGGGCCTCTAGTAGCAGGATGTGGCCCAGGTAGAGGCTGAAGAACAGGAGGCGGGCACGGAGGAGACCCTCCCTCTCCACATGGTCACGCAAGGCCTGGAAGTCCTGCACCAGAGCTGCCTGTATGGGTTAGAGGTGATCAATAATCAATGAAGATGTATGAAGTAAGTCTTTCTCAATTAAACTGTCCTTGATTTGAGGAGGCGAGGTGATAGGATGCAAGGAATTGCAGAAAGACCAACTGTGATAGAGCAAAGTAGATGAACCAGGAGGAAGGCGGCTGATGGTAGAGAGATGAGAATTGAGGGAGTGGAGGGGAGGAGAGGAAGAGAACAGGGATAAGGACAGTGTAAATTGAGAAGAGAAACCTGTAGAGAAGAAGAATAGAATAAAACTTCATTATTCATCCAGGATGGACATTTTTCTTTAGCATCACCTTCATTAAAATAATCACATACACATACAGTTGAAGTCGGAAGTTTACATACACCTTAGCCAAATACATTTAAACTCAGTTCACAATTCCTGACATTTAATCCTAGTACAAATGCCCTGTCTTAGGTCAGTTAGGATCACCACTTATTTTAAGAATGTGAAATATCAGAATAATAGTAGAGAGAATGATTTATTTCAGCTTTTATTTATTTCATCACATTCTCAGTGGGTCAGAAGTTTACATACACTCAATTAGTATTTGGTAGCATTGCCTTTAAATTGTTTAACTTGGGTCAAACGTTTTGGGTAGCCTTCCAAAAGCTTCCCACAATAAGTTGGGTGAATTTTGTCCCATTCCTCCTGACAGAGCTGGTGTAACTGAGTCAGGTTTGTAGGCCTCCTTGCTCGCACACGGTTTTTCAGTTCTGCCCACATATTGTCCATAGGATTGAGGTCAGGGGTTTGTGATGGCCACTCCAATACCTTGACTTTGTTGTCCTTAAGCCATTTTGCCAAACTTTGTAAGTATGCTTGGGATCTTTGTCCCTTTGTAAGACCCATTTGCGACCTAGCTTTAACTTCCTGACTGATGTCTTGAGATGTTGCTTCAATATATCCACATAATTTTCCTACCTCATAATCCATCTATTTTGTGAAGTGCACCAGTCCCTCCTGCAGCAAAGCACCCCCACAACATGATGCAGCCACTCCCGTGCTTCACGGATGGGATGGTGTTCTTTGTCTTGCAAGCCTCCCCCTTTTTCCTCCAAACATAATGATGGTCATTATGGCCAAATAGTAATATTTTTGTTTCATCAGACCAGGGGTCATTCCCCAAAAAATTATGATCTTTGTCCCCATGTGCAGTTGTAAACTATAGTCTGGCTTTTTTATGGCGGTTTTGGAGCAGTGGCTTCTTCCTTGCTGAGCGGCCGTTCAGGTTAAGTTGATATAGGACTCGTTTCACTGTGGATATAGATACTTTTGTACCTGTTTCCTCCAGCATCTTCACAGGGTCCTTTGCTGTTGTTCTGGGATTTATTTGCACTTTTTGCACCAAAGTACGTTCATCTCTAGGAGACAGAATGCGTCTCCTTCCTGAGCGGTATGACGGCTGCGTGGTCCCATGGTGTTTATACTTGCATACTATTGTTTGTACAGATGAACGTGGTACCTTCAGGCGTTTGGAAATTGCTCCCAAGGATGAACCAGACTTGTGGAGGTCTACAATTTCTTTGTGAGGTCTTGGCTGATTTCTTTTGATTTTCCCATGATGTCAAGGAAAGAGGCACTGAGTTTGAAGGTAGGCCTTGAAATACATCCACAGGTATACCTCTAATTGACTCGAATGATATCAATTAGCCTATCAGAAGCTTCTAAAGCCATGACATCATTTTGAAGAATTTTCCAAGCTGTTTAAAGGCACAGTCAACTTAGTGTATGTAAACTTCTGACCCACTGGAATTGTGGTCCAGTGAATTATAAGTGAAATAATCTGTCTGTAAACAATTGTTGGAAAAATGACTTGTGTCGTGCACAAAGTAGATGTCCTAACTGACTTACCAAAACAGGCGTTGGCTTTCTTTAAAAAAAAATACAGTCTGCATTCTCTGTAAAAAAAACTTAGCTTGTCGTCAATTTGTGTCCCTAGGTGTTTAAAACACTCAACCACCTCCACTGGTTGGTCATTCAGAGACAGTGGTTGGGACATTGGTAAGTTGTTGCCATTGATGATCAGCTCTTTTCCACATTGATGTGGAGGGAGTTTGCCGGACATCATTCTTGAAGGTTGTTGGTCTGTTTTAAAATAGCTGTCCCCATCTGATGAAGCATCTTTAAAAAAAAAAAGATTCCTACCAGAGCCATGTCATCCGCGTACATAAAAAAGGCTCACATTGTTTCCTCGGATCTTCATCTCATTAGTGTAGATAGAGAACAACAACAACGGTGAAAAGACACACCCCTGGGGAGCCCCTGTGTTCAGGGTCAGTTCATCAGAGAGGGCCCCGTTCATGAGGACCCTCTGTGTTCAGGGTCAGTTCATCAGAGAGGGCCCCGTTCATGAGGACCCTCTGTGTTCAGGGTCAGTTCATCAGAGAGGGTCCCATTCATGTGGAACCTCCGTGGGCTGTCAGTTAAAAAAGTCCTTGATCCAACCTGCCAGGCCTCCGTTGACGTTCAGGTCCAGTAGTCGTTTCAGCAGTGTGTATTAAAAGCTGAACTAAAATCAATAAATAAAATGGGATATTATTTTGCATGTTGAAGATGACTAGCCACCATGTTCACCAAGGTTAGGGTAGCATCCTCAGTCCACTCTCTGTGCCTTATAGGCAAACTGTAACGGCTTCAGTTGATCTGCTATGGACAGGGTAAGGTGCTTACTGACAACCCTTTCCATGCATTTGGCCAAAAGGGGCGTGAGGGCCACAGGTCGAAAGTCATTTGGTGATTTGGCCCCTGATTTTTCAGGCACTGGTACAATGGTCGACAATCTTCCAGGATTTTGGCACTGTACAGGTGCTCAGCAGGAGTTGAAACAGTTGTGTGGAGCAGACCAGCTCAGACCAGCTCAGACCTGCTCAGACCAGCTCAGACCAGCTCAGACCAGCTCAACCAGCTCAGACCAGCTCAGACCAGCTCAGACCAGCTCAACCAGCTCAGACCAGCTCAGACCAGCTCAGACCTGCTCAGACCAGCTCAGACCTGCTCAGACCAGCTCAGACCAGCTCAGACCTGCTCAGACCAGCTCAGACCAGCTCAGACCAGCTCAGACCTGCTCAGACCAGCTCAGACCTGCTCAGACCAGCTCAGACCTGCTCAGACCAGCTCAGACCTGCTCAGACCAGCTCAGACCAGCTCAGACCTGCTCAGACCAGCTCAGACCAGCTCAGACCAGCTCAGACCTGCTCAGACCAGCTCAGACCAGCTCAGACCTGCTCAGACCAGCTCAGACCAGCTCAGACCAGCTCAGACCTGCTCAGACCAGCTCAGACCTGCTCAGACCAGCTCAGACCAGCTCAGACCAGCTCAGACCAGCTCAGACCTGCTCAGACCAGCTCAGACCAGCTCAGACCAGCTCAACCAGATCAGACCAGCTCAGACCTGCTCAGACCTGCTCAGACCAGCTCAAGAAGAGGAAGAAGAAGGGTAAGGAAATAGAAGAGTAGCAGGATAAGATGTAAGACTCCTGAATAGATAAACAGACAGCGGGCAGCAGGGCATCTGGGCACATAGACAGGCTGGTATAATGTGCCCTAGTTATAGGGGCATCTGGGCACATAGACAGGCTGGTATAATGTGCCCTAGTTATAGGGGCATCTGGGCACATAGACAGGCTGGTATAATGTGCCCTAGTTATAGGGGCATCTGGGCACATAGACAGGCTGGTATAATGTGCCCTAGTTATAGGGGCATCTGGGCACATAGACAGGCTGGTATAATGTGCCCTAGTTATAGGGGCATCTGGGCACATAGACAGGCTGGTATAATGTGCCCTAGTTATAGGGGCATCTGGGCACATAGACAGGCTGGTATAATGTGCCCTAGTTATAGGGGCATCTGGGCACATAGACAGGCTGGTATAATGTGCCCTAGTTATAGGGGCATCTGGGCACATAGACAGGCTGGTATAATGTGCCCTAGTTATAGGGGCATCTGGGCACATAGACAGGCTGGTATAATGTGCCCTAGTTATAGGGGCATCTGGGCACATAGACAGGCTGGTATAATGTGCCCTAGTTATAGGGGCATCTGGGCACATAGACAGGCTGGTATAATGTGCCCTAGTTATAGGGGCATCTGGGCACATAGACAGGCTGGTATAATGTGCCCTAGTTATAGGGGCATCTGGGCACATAGACAGGCTGGTATAATGTGCCCTAGTTATAGGGGCATCTGGGCACATAGACAGGCTGGTATAATGTGCCCTAGTTATAGGGGCATCTGGGCACATAGACAGGCTGGTATAATGTGCCCTAGTTATAGGGGCATCTGGGCACATAGACAGGCTGGTATAATGTGCCCTAGTTATAGGGGCATCTGGGCACATAGACAGGCTGGTATAATGTGCCCTAGTTATAGGGGCATCTGGGCACATAGACAGGCTGGTATAATGTGCCCTAGTTATAGGGGCATCTGGGCACATAGACAGGCTGGTATAATGTGCCCTAGTTATAGGGGCATCTGGGCACATAGACAGGCTGGTATAATGTGCCCTAGTTATAGAGGCATCTGGGCACATAGACAGGCTGGTATAATGTGCCCTAGTTATAGTAGATGACTGAAGATTACACACTACTTCTCTAGGAGGTAAATCTTGTCTTGAAATATCTTCATCCACATTACACCTGCTCTTACCACACTCTGACACATTATAGAAAGTAACATTCGGCACAGCATTCTGTCTGAGAAGCATGGAATTCCCTATCAGCCAGAGAAAGACAGGCCTCACATTGGTCCCTGGGTCCCTACCTAAACCTACAGTATGTTAGAGTGGGCGTGGGGCTATGTCAGAGGGAGAGATGCTGTAGGCTTCACATTCTATGTTTCATTATGTAGCCTACAACAATGTATGTTATGTAGAGGGAGGGAGAGAGAGAAAGATGGGCCTCCTCACATTTTTCCCATGGTCCTGGCTGGGCTCTGTCGGTGCCAGCTCTCCAATCAGCAACGGCTTCAGAAACTTCCTGACAAAATTAGCATCGAGATGGAATGCGGAAAATGCTTCCTACAAATCAGAGATATAGATTAATTAATCTAGAAATACATACAAATGTCCTTTATTTGCCTCTCAGTTCATTTAACAAATATTTTTAAAAAGTAAAAATAAATACTAATTAATTAACTGTGAGATTAGTTAAGAGATTATCATGAAATTAGGATCCAGCAATGTAAGATCCACTAACAACTAGTGTAATATGTCATACCTACAACATTATAACATTTTCAAACAGTCTTGGAAAAGCTTGAGAACATTTGACCAACAACTTCCATAGTTAGACTACTAACCGTGGCATCTTCTCCAGCAAAGTGACTGATGACCCTGATGCCCCCCGGGTGTCTCTTCGCCCACTGGGTAATATTATAGACCTTCCTGTCGATGACCAACCACTGGTCGCCTCTGTGGGAGTGCCTCTGGACCTCTTCCCAGGTGTAGACTGCACTGCCACCTCGCCCTCCACCGGGCCCAACCCCGTCACCCTTAGCCGGCTCGCCTGAATCAGTCTGCTGGCCTCCGCCCCCCATCCTCGGTTCTCTCTGCTCCACTCACACCGTCGCTGTGTCAGCTACGCTCTGTCCAGTCTGTCCACCTGAAGCACACTGAGGACCAGTCAAATGCAACGTACAGAGAGGAAGTCAGGGAATGGAATCAGAATCAGATGATGCTGTCTGAGCCAAGCCACACCTACATGGTGAAATGGTGTGACTCTTCTGCAGGTTGATGTTTATTGGGATGAATCTTGTCCTGGAGGCAGAAATGAACAGTTTCTGCTCATGGGCCAGCTTCAAAGTAAATGAAAATCACCTATATTTAATAAATTCATGAAAACAAAATTTGATTTTTGGTCTTAATTTAAGATCAGGGTTGGGTTTAAAATCTAATTGTATGACTGTGACTGTGCAAACTAGTGACCATTCTGCCTCCAGAACAACATTCATGATGAAAAACGCTAACCTGCGATTCTTCTGCCAGAGGGAAGGGAGATGTTTTCCAGACAGCGTTGTACAACAAAATATGTTGTTCAATTGATTTGCTGAAAATATCGAATGAAGAATACCTGTAGAGGCGCAGGAATGTTAGCCAGGCTGGGTTCTGTAATTCTGGGGAGTTTCTATTCTAACAACATCGAAACCATTAAATATGTTGCTGAAAATATCTAATAACGAATACCTGTAGCATTCTGTATGGAGTTCCTATTCTAATCTAATGTTGAGCATCGATGCAATTTACCACGATGTTTATTTGTAACATTATATTAGAATAGAGACAAAGAGCATTGAAATGTTCTCATCAATAAATAATAAAGAAAACAGAGATGCGCCATTGTTTAGGCATGGACTCCTCTTCCGTTCCGCATATGTTCCCCGAGTTTTATATGACACACAGTGCAAACCTTTATGAGTGTTTCATTTGAATGTCTCTATAATGACACGCATGATAAAATCTAATAGTCCGTTGTCGTGTCAGCCGTTACAGAAATCCCCAGGCTACATGACATAACATTAAATCAGACTATATTGTTATCAACAATATAACGCAATTATACAATGATGATGTGTAAATAGAATGAATAGAATAGCTGCACTCACCAACATATCCAGATGTGCAATCCTCTCTCTCTTTTCCTAGCTCCTCTTATTCATAAAAATAAATGTACTTCTTTCTGATCACCAGTCTCATCATCTATCCAATCAAATCATCAGCAGGCTCCTAACTGTATATTTCGTTACATAACAAACTTTTCTTCCCCCGGTCATTCACCCACCCACAATTTCCCTAAACAATTCCATGCGGATCATTCGAGTCTCTCGTCCAATGGGGTTGTTTCACTAGACCGCTGGCATATCTGTGATTGGTTCACTACAGCCTTTCCGAATTGTAAAAAAAAAAAAGTCCGTCCCTATCAATCTGATTGGCCTTCAGGACTGTCAAAGGCTTGCCTATTCCAACCAATCAGGACGCTCTTGGACGCCCTCACGCTGACACAAGAAGAAGAAGACAACACCTTTTATGTTTTCTCCAGCTGAAGTTTAACACTTTTAATTCTTCACTTTACTTACATACGTGTTTTTTTGTTTTAGAGATCCATCAATCCACTCCGTTCAATAAATGTAACCCGAGTCATCATTATTCTAGTGCATAGAAATGAAATAAACTAAACATTTGCCGTGCTACCCTTTTACAGTCATAAAGGGTTAATTTAACTACGGTATTAGTGTAAGGAGTTACAGTCTACAGCCCATAAGGGTTAGCTAAGGTATGGTGCGCGGCCTTTGGACATTAATAAAAATGAGTAAAGTCCCCTTGATATGGATTTTTTCTCCTGTTCTCTTCATGGAGTTCTTGATTTGCGTTTCTCCATTTTCATTTCTCCGCACCACACACACCCCAGTAGCATCCACCGGTCACGTACAAGATAAGAATACCATTTCATACACTTCAATAAAACTTTGCTCTAATGACTAACATAATTGAGATGACCAGACTACCATATCATATGGAGCAGTATGTCCTCACTATACTTACGAATGCTTTCTCTGAGCAGGCCCCTGATATCCTGTTGCCAAGGGCACGTCTTATACGTAAAACATAACATAATGCAATAATAGACAATTACAGCTGAAGGACAGAACTACATCAAATTATATAATACATAACATTAATAGACAATTACAGCTGAAGGACAGAACTACATAAAATGATATAATACATAACAGTAATAGACAGGTACGGAACTGTGTAAATTAGATATTAAAAAAGACAATAGATCAACAGAGTGGAGGTGTCATAATACCCATAAAACCTTGGTCAAACTGTGAAATGTTTCCCATCGTTTTCCACCATTAATTTTTCCCATAGGGGGTTTTAGGAACACTGAAACAATGAATGGTGGAAAAATTATTGGAACCATTTCCCTGTTTGACCGTTAGGTTTTGTGGGTATTGTGACTTATACTGTGGTAGACTGAACAAAAATATAAATGCAACATGTAAATCATTGGTCCCATGTTTCATGTGCAGAAATAAAAAAAATCTTGACATTTTCCATACACACAAAAAGGCTTATTTCTCTCAAATTTTGTGCACAAATTTGTTTACATCCTTGTTAGTGAGCATTTCTCCTTTGCTAAGATAATCCATCCACCTGACAAATGTGGCATATCAATAAGCTGATTAAACAGCATGATCATTACACAGGTGCACCTTGTGCTGGGGACAATAAAAGGCCACTCTAAAATGTGCAGTTTTGTCACAACACAATGCCACAGTTGTCTCAAGTTTTGAGGGAGCGTGCAATTGGCATGCTGACTGCAAGAATGTCCACCAGAGCTGTTACCAGAGAATTTAATGTTCATTTCTCTACCATAAGCCGCCTCCAACGTTGTTTTAGAGAATTTGGCAGTATTTCAAACTGGTCTCACAACCGCAGACCACGTGTAACCACACCAGCCCAGGACCTCCACATCCAGCTTCTTCACATGTGAGATCGTCTGAGACCAGCCACCCAGACAGGTGATGAAAACTGTGGGTTTGCACAACCAAACAATTTCTGCACAAACTGTAAGAAACCGTCACAGGGAAGCTCATCTGCGTACTCGTCATCCTCACCAGGTTCTTGACCTGTCTGCAGTTCGTCATCATAACTGACTTCGGTGGGCAAAAAGTTCACATTTGATGGCCACTGGCATGCTGGAGAAATGTGCTCTTCAAGGATTAATCCCAGTTTCAACTGTACCGGGAAGATAGCATTATGTGGGCGAGTGGTTTTCTGACGCCAAAGTCGTGGACAGAGTGCCCCATGGTAGCGGTGGGGTTATGGTTTGGGTAGGCATAAGCTTTCAGACGTCGAACAGAATTGCATTTTTATCAATGTCAGTTTGAATGCACAGAGATACCGTGACAAGATCCTGAGGCCCTTAGTCGTGCTATTCATTCACCACCATCACCTCATGTTTCAGCATGATAATACACGGCCCCATGTCACAAAGATCTGTACACAATTCCTGGAAGCTGAAAATGTCCCAGTACTTCCATGGCCTGCATACTCACCAGACATGTCTCATACTGAGCATGTTTGGGATGCTCCGGATTGACATGTACGACAGCGTGTTTCAATTCCCGCCAATATCCCGAAACTTCACACAGCCGTTGAAGAGAACTGGGACAACGTTCCACAGGCCACAATCAACACCCTGATAAACTCTATGCAAAGGAGATGTGTCACGCTGCATGAAGCAAATGGGGGTCACACCAGATACTGACTGGTTTTCTGATCCACACCCCTACCTTTTTTTAAGGTATCTATGACCAACAGCGGCATATCTGTATTCCCAGTCATGTGAAATTCATAGATTAGGACCTAATTAATTTATTTCAATTTACTGATTTCTTTCTATGAACTGTAACTCAGTAAAATGTTTGAAATTGTTGCGTGTTGCGTTTATATTTTTGTTCAGGGTAAATTTTAAATAAGAATAAATACTTTCATATTCTTATGCCTTAGCAATCCATGCAAAATGTACTCATAATAATGGCTACATTCAGTTGCTTACTGTTACAATTGCAGATCCTAAATACTGTTGAAGTAATATGGCTGCAGGTTCATCTGCCTCACCTAAAGCCCATTCTGGTGGGAAGCTGCTATAGACCACCAAGTACTAACAGTCAGTATTTGGATAATATGTTTGAAATGCTTGATAATGTACGTAATATCAACAGAGGGGTATATTTTCTGACTGACCTAAATATTGACTGGCTTTTGTCATGCTGCCCACTCAAGAAAAAGCTTCAAACTGTAACCAGTGCCTGCAACCTGGTTCAGGTTATCAGTCAACCTACCAGGGTATTTACTAACAGCACAGGAATTAAATCATAAACATGTATTGATCACATCTTTACTAACGCTGTAGAAATCTGCTGTAAAGCAGTATCCAAATCCATCAGATGTATTGATCATAATATAGAAGCCATATCTAGGAAAACCAAAGTTCTGTCTCTGGTATGCAATCTGGTTTCTGCTCAAGTTATGGATGTGTCACTGCAACCTTGAAGGTCCTCAATGATGTCACTATTGTCCTTGATTCTAAGCAATGTTGTGCTGCTATTTTTATTGACTTGGCCAAAGCTTTTGATACGGTAGACCATTCCATTCTTGTGGGCCAGCTAAGGAGTATTGGTGCCTCTGAGGGGTCTTTGGCTCGATCCCAAGGCTCGATCCTAGACCCCACACTCTTCTCAATTTACATCAACATAGCTCAGGCAGTAGGAAGCTCTCTCATCCATTTATATACAGATGATACAGTCTTATACTCAGCTGGCCCCTCCCTGAATTTTGTGTTAAACGCTCTACAACAAAGCTTTCTTAGTGTCCAACAAGCTTTCTCTACCCTTAACCTTGTTCTGAACACCTAGAAAAACAAAGGTCATGTGGTTTGGTAGGAAGAATGCCCCTCTGCCCACAGGTGTGATTACTACCTCTGAATGTTTAGAGCTTGAGGTAGTCACCTCATACCTCATACACCTCGTAACAAAATGTTACGTTTGAGAAGGATGAGGCAAAAGGAATGTCAAATAAGTCTGGTTGTCTAACCGATTACCAAACCTACTGCAAATTGAGGAATCATGTGACTAAACAGAACAAAAAGAAGACGAAACAAATATAAATGATATAAAGAATGATAGTAAAACGTTTTAAATGAAATTTTGGGCAAAAAGGCAAACTCAACACAATCATTCATTGAATCAGATAGATATCACAAAATTCACTGATATTGCCAACTACTTTAATGATTTTTTCATTGGCAAGATTAGCAAATTTAGGCATGACACGCCAGCAACAAACGCTGAACCTGCCCGTTCAATTATAACTGACAAAATTATGAAAGACAAGCATTGTCATTTTGAATTCCATAAAGTGAGAATGGAAGAGGTGAAAAAAGTATTGTTGTCTTGATGATTTGATTTGATTTGATTTGATTTTGATTTGATTTGATTTTGATTTGATTTGATTTGATTTGATTTTGATTTGATTTGATTTGATTTGATTTGATTTTTGATTTGATTTGATTTGATTTGATTTTTGATTTTGTCTATCAACATTGACAAGCCACCTGGGTCTGACAACTGGGATGGAAAATTACTGAGGATGATAGCGGACAATATTGCCACTGCTAGTCAATCTAAGCCTACTAGAAAGTGTGTGCCCTCAGGCCTGGAGGGAAGCAAAAATCATCCCGCTATCCAATAATAGTAAAGCCCCCTTTACTGGCTCAAATAGCCAACCAATCTGCCTGTTACCAACACAAAAATGTATGTGTTATGGCTTTACACCTCCTGCTATATTGTGAATTGAGAGTTACCTGTCTAACAGAACACAGAGGGTGTTTTTTAATAGTTGCCTCTCCAACATAATTCAGGTAGAATCAGGAATTCCCCAGGGCAGCTGTCTAGGCCCTTTACTTTTTTCCAACTTTACTAATGACCTGCCACTGGCTCTGAGTAAAGCCTGTGTGTCTATTTATGAGGATGACTCAACACTATACACATCAGCTACTACAGTGATTGAAATCATTGCAACACTTCACAAAGAGATGCAGCTAGTTTCAGAACGGGTGGTAAGAAATAAGTTAGTCTGACATATTTCAAAAACTAAAAGCAAATCATTCACTAAACCCTAAACCTCAACTAAATCTTGTAATGAATAATGTGGAAATTGAGCAAGTTGAGGAGACTAAACTGCTTGGAGTAACACTGCATTGTAATCTGTCATGGTCAAAACATATTGATACAACAGTAGCTAAGATGGGGAGAAGTCTGTCTATAATAAAGCGTTGCTCTGCCTTCTTAACAGCACTATCAACAAGGCAGGTCCTTCAGGCACTAGTTTTGTTGCACTTGGACTACTGCCCAGTCGTGTGGTCAGGTGCCACAAACACTAGCGGTTCTGGGGGGGGGGGGGGGGGGGGCAGCTGGGGCCAGTGCCCCTGTGACAACAATTTTGGACCCCCTTGTGGCCTCCCTAAATGTGCAGTATGAAATCATTTTTACATAACACATTTTTGCTATCGTTCTTTTTTTACATCCGTTATTAGACAGTGGCAACGATGATGATTATGAACATGGTCTTTTGCCTGCTAATGCAGTGAAGAAAACGATATGACAACAATAACGTCTAATGTAACTGGCCCCTCTAACATTACAACTGGCCCCAGCTTGGCCCCTCCAGTATGAAATGGTCTAGAACCGCCACTGGCCACAAAGAGGGAAAATTACAATTGGCCCAGAAATGGGCAGCATGGCTGGCCCTTAATTTAGATGTAGAGCTAATATTAATGATATGCATGTCAATCTCTCATGGCTCAAAGTGGAGGAGAGACTGACTTCATCACTACTTGTTTTTGTAAGGAGTATTGACATGTTGAATGCACCGAGCTGTCTGTCTAAACTACTGGCACACAGCTCGGACACCCATGCATTCTACACAAGACATGCGATCAGTGGTCACTTCACAGTCCCAAAGTCCAGAACAGACTATGGGAGGCACACAGTACTACATAGAGCCGTGACTACATGGAACTCTATTCCACATCAAGTAATTGATGCAAGCAGTAAAATCAGATAAAAATAACAGACACAAATACAACTTATGAAACAGCAAGGACTGTGAAGAGTCACACACACAGGTACAAACACACATAACATACACACAATACACACACATACACCTGGATAGTGTGTAGTAGAGTAGTGGCCGGAGGACACACACTTCATGTGTTGTGAAATCTGTTGTAAAATGCATTTTAATGTTTAAAATTTGAATTATAATGTATATTGCTGCCTTAATTTTTGCTGGACCCTAGGACAAGTAGCTGCTGCCTTGGCAAGAGCTAATTGAGATCCATAATTAATACAAATACAAATCTATCAGAACAATAACGGCCGGTCCTCCATTTTGTTGCTCTTAATAACGTCTACAATTGCAGGTCAGGATCCTAATCTCTCAAAACCAGTTGTTCTGTTTACACTGGTGAGAATCTCACAACATTAGGAACTACCCGTGTCCTTGGTTCTCCCGTTTCACGTCAATACTGTTCATAATAATAATAATGTGATTCATAGATGCTACTAAATGTAGCAAGTGTAACAAAAATGACAATAGAAATGCAACAATTCCTCCGGCTAACCACAGCTTTCACCCTTGCAACTTTTATTTTACCTTTATTTAACTAGGCAAGTCAGTTAAAAACAAATTCTTATTTTCAATGACAGCCTAGGAACAGTGGGTTAACTGCCTTGTTCAGGGGCAGAACGACAGGTTTTTACCTTGTCAGCTCGGGGAGTCGATCTTGTCCAATGCTCTAACCACTAGGCTACCTGCTGCCCCAACTGTGCCATTCAGCTCATAAATGGCCTCATATGGAGTTTCCTCCCCGCTAAGGCTTCAACTGAATCCTTCACCTCAGCAAATGTGATGGAGTTTCCAGCCATGTTGGAGTTTCCAAATGTGATGGAGTTTCCAAATGTGATGGAGTTTCCAAATGTGTTGGAGTTTCCAAATGTGTTGGAGTTTCCAAATGTGATGGGAGTTTCCAAATGTGATGGGAGTTTCCAACGGTGTTGGAGTTTCCAAATGTGATGGGAGTTTCCAACGGTGTTGGAGTTTCCAAATGTGATGGGAGTTTCCAAATGTGATGGGAGTTTCCAAATGTGATGGGAGTTTCCAACGGTGTTGGAGTTTCTAGCCACGTATGTGTACTTTTTTAGAGCTCCATCACTCCACTCCTTTCAATAAATTGAACAGAGTCATCATTAAGATCAGATGGGCTTCACTTACATCCTTCGCCCTTTCTACTGAATAGAAATTAACTAAACCAAACATTTGTGGTGGGTTCCATGTGTGGCTTTCGATCATTTCTTTGGATTCCTCATGTCTAAATCATTGTTAGAAAAAGTTTCGGCCAAATTGGATGTTAGGTTCTATATTAATTCAATATTATATGAATCCTATAAATTAAAATGGCACATTTTTGGCCAATCAATTAGGTTAATTTCTCAGAGATTAAATTATATTTCAACAAAATAATGTTGCAGGAAAGCTAATCTTATCCATTTGTAACAACGGAATCGATTTCAGAACAATCTGTGTTACAGTCTACAGACCATAAAGAGTTAACTGAGGTATAGTGTAATGTGTTAAAGTCTACAGACCATAAAGAGTTAACTGAGGTATAGTGTAATGTGTTAAAGTCTACAGACCGTAAAGGGTTAGCTAAGGTATAGTGTAATGTGTTAAAGTCTACAGACCATAAAGAGTTAGCTAAGGTATAGTGTAATGTGTTAAAGTCTACAGACCATAAAGAGTTAGCTAAGGTATAGTGTAATGTGTTAAAGTCTACAGACCGTAAAAGGTTAGCTAAGGTATAGTGTAATGTGTTAAAGTCTACAGACCGTAAAAGGTTAGCTAAGGTATAGTGCGCTGCCTTTGGACGAAACTCCCTTGATATGGAGTTTCCTCCGGTTTTCTGATAGAGTTGTTTTTTTTCCATTTTCATTCCCTGCAGCACCACCAGTCACATACAAGATAAGAATACCATTTCATACACTTCAATAAAACTTTGCTCTAATGACTAACATCATTAGATGACCAGACTACCATATCATATGGAGCAGTATGTCCTCACTCTACTTACGAATGCTTTCTCTGAGCAGGCCCCTGATATCCTGTTGCCAAGGGCACGTCTTAACTTGAACTTTAACCCAAACACCTGATGTGAGGGAGGGAGGGAGATGCTACAGCTATTTAGGTCAGAGGCATTGTGCTGTGATGTGCTGTGCTGTTTTATTTGTCTCAATTCGAGTTCAATGCTATCGTGACTACATATTACCGTGTGTTGCCTTGAATTCATTTTGGCTTTAGGGACTATGAAGAAACCTTTAGTTTGAATATGAATGTATGTCAGAGCTGTATGTTGGTTGATGAGTAGACAGTTTACAGTTTTTAAGAAATTTCTACACAAAAAAAACCCCAGAAGTGATGCAGACAAAATCTCCTCCACTTTGAGCCAGGAAAGGTCAACATGCCTTTTGTTTACATTAGCTATCTAGGGACATTGTAGGGCAAGACGTGCTGTTCTGGCTCAGCTATGGCTTTATTATGTCTTTTTGACCATATTACTGGGCGGTAGTCAAGATAGGATACAACTAGAGCCTGTAGGACTTGTTTGGTCAGTTGTGGTGAATACTGAGAATACTGAGCATCTCCTTAACACAGACAGGCCTCTCCCCCATCTTGAAAACAATTGAATTGAAATGCCTTGACCATGACAATTTAAAGTCTAAGTTGACACCAAGAAGTTTAGTTTCCTCAACTTGTTCTATAGCCACATTTGTCATAACCAGATCCAGCTTAGGTCTAGAGTTTAAGGAAGGATTTGTACCAGATAATATGCTCTTAGTCTTAGATATATTCAGAACTAGTTTATTGCTGGCCACCATTCTGAAACTAACTGCAACTCTTTGTTTAGAGTTGCAGTGACTTCACTATCTGTGGCTGCTAATAAGTAAAGGGTTGAATCATAGGGGGGCCAGTGCCCCTGTGACAACAATTTTGGACCCCCTTGTGGCCCCCCTAAATGTGGAGTATGAAATAATTTTTACATAACTAATTTTTGCTATCGTTCTTTTTTTACATACGTTATTAGACAGTGGCAACGCGGAACATGGTCATTTGCCTGCTAATGCCTGCAATGCAGTGAAGAAAATGATATGATAACAATAACGTCTAATGTAACTGGCCCCTCTAACAGTACAACTGGCCCCAGCTTGGCCCCCCCAGTTGAAATGGTCTACAACCGCCACTGTTGCTGAGAGACTTAAATTGAGCTCAAATGCATCCTGTTTCCATTGATCATCCTTGAGATGTTTCTACAACTTCATTGGAGTCCACCTGTGGTAAATTCAAATGATTGGACGAGATTTGGAAAGGCACACACCTGTCTATATATGGTCCCACAAAAACCAAGCCATGAGTTCAAAGGAGTTGTCCGTAGAGCTACGAGACAGGATTGCGTTGAGGCAAAGATCTGGGGAAGGGTGCCAAAACATTTTCTGCAGAATTGAAGGTCCCCAAGAACACAGTGGCCTCCATCATTCTTAAATGGAAGAACTTTGGAACCACCAAGACTCTTCCTAGAGCTGGCCGACCAGCCAAACTGAGCAATCGGGGGACAAGGGCCTTGGTCAGGGAGGTGACCAAGAACCCGATGGTAGAATAGCCAGATGGAAGACACTCCTCAGTAAAAGGCACATAACAGTCTGCTTGGAGTTTGCCAAAAGGCACCTAAAGACTCTCAGACCATGACAAACAAGATTGAACTCTTTGGCCTGAATGTGAAGCGTCACATCCTTGAGTGGCTCAGCCAGAGCCAGGACTTGAATGCGATCAAACATCTCTGGAGAGGCCTGAAAATAGCTGTGCAGCGACGCTCCCCATCCAACCTGACAGATCTTGAGAGGATCTGCAGAGAAGAATGGGAGAAACTCCCCAAATTCAGGTGTGCCAAGCTTGTAGCATCATACCCAAGAAGACTCAAGGCTGTAATCGCTGCCAAAGGTGCTTCAACAAAGTACTGAGGAAAGGGTCGGAATACTTACACTACCATTCAAAGTTTGGGGTCACATAGACATTTCCTTGTTTTTGAAAGAAAAGCACATTTTTTTGTCCATTAAAATAACATCAAATTGATCAGAAATACAGTGTGGACATTGTTAATGTTGTAAATGACTATTGTAGCTGGAAACGGCAGATGATTTTTTATGGAATATCTACATAGGCGTACAGAGGCCCATAATCAGCAACCATCACTCCTGTGTTCCAATGGCACATTGTGTTAGCTAATCCAAGTTTATAATTTGCTAATTGATCATTATTAAACCCCTTTAATTTACGCCTATGTAAAGGCGTTTCTAGCTACAATAGTCATTTAGAACATTAACAATGTCTGCACTGTATTTCTGATCAATTTGACATTATTTTAATGGACAACAAAATGTTGCTTATCTTTCATAAAGAAGGACATTTCTAAGTGACCCCAAACTTTTGAACGGTATATGTGATATTCATAAAAAAAAACGTTTTTTCTTGTCCTTATGGGGTGCAGATTGAGGAGGGAAAATGAATTGAATCCATTTTAGAATAAGGCTGTAACGTAACAAAATGTGGAAAAAGTCAAGGGGTCTTAAAACTTTCCGAATACACTGTATAACTAGGAATAAAGTGACGTATAGTAGACATTAGCAGCAGCGTATGTGATGAGTCAAAGAAGTTAGTTAAAAAATTGGGTAGCTATTTGGTTACCTATTTAACTAACTAACTATTTAGCAGTCTTGGCTTAGGGGTAGAAGTTGTTCAGGGTACTGTTGGTTCCAGACTTGGTGCAACGACACCAAGTGTGGTAGCAAGTGTGGTAGCAGAGGGAAAAGTCTATGACTTGGGTGGCTGGAGTCTTTGACACATTTTAGGGTCTTCCTCTGACACCGCCTGGTATAGAGGTCCTGGAAGGCATGGAGCTTGGCCCCAGTGATGTACAGGGCCGTACGCAAACATGTAGGCATTACAGACTCAGTCAGAGAGAGTTTGAAAATGTCAGTTAAGCCACTTGCTAGTTGGTCAGTGCATGCTCTGAGTACACATCCTGGTAATGTTTAAAGGTCTAATCACATTGACTACAGAGAGCATGATCAAACAGTCGTCCGGAAGGTCTGGATGAACATTGTCTTGTTTGCTTATGGTCGTATACAGCTCGTTGAATGCAGTCTTAGTGCAAGCATCCGCTTGTGGTGGTAAATTGACAGCAAACAAATCTAGATGAAAACTCTCTTGGTAAACAGTAAGGTCTACAGCTTATCATGAGGTACTCTAACTGAGCCGAGCAGAACCTCCTGTCTTCCTTAATATTACAGATTGTGCACCAGCTGTCGTTAATAAAGAGACACAAACCACCCTCCACCCCGATCTCACCAGACTCTGCCGTTCTGTCCTGCCAATGCAAAGAAAAACCAGCTAGATGTACTGTGTATTATCCATGTCCTTGTTCAACCATGACTCTGAGAAGCATAGGATGTTAAAGTTCTTAATGTCCCGTCGATAGGACAGTCTCGAACGGAGCTCGTACCGTTTATTCTTCAGCGATCGCACATTCGCCAATATAACTCAGGGTAGAGGAGGAAGTGTGGGATTAGGGGAGATTCTGAGAGTTGGACTTTCTAAATCTATGTTTACAGTTTCTGTTTTTCCTGTCCAAACTGTCTCTGAATCTGGAAACACTGGAGGTGTTTGGGCTGGAGATGACAGTTGACTCAGTGGAGAACATTCCAGCCACTTGGCAGTGTTGGCACTGCTACTTCATACCTGATGTGTGAGAGGACCTCACTTCTACTTATACAGTAACAATCAATCAAGCAAATGTTATTTACATGTAGGCCACCACTCCTCCAGCCATCTCTTTCACATGCACGCATGCACGCACGCGCACGCACACACACACACACACACACACACACACACACACACACACACACACACACACACACACACACACACACACACACACACACACACACACACACACTATTAGGAGTGTTCCCCTATTTCCATGTTTGTGTGTATGTGTCAGATGGATGATTAGCCAGTGTTTAAGAAGAGAAACATCTGGTGGGTTAGGAGGACATGCAGATGCACGCTGATATCCTAGACAGAAAGGTGACATTGTCTTTCCTTGCACCCTACCATGACAGCCTACTCTAACCCTGGCCTAGCCCCTTGTCTGTCCGTCTCTGTTCATTTTTGGAAGTGAGGACCAAGTGTTTTCCTTTCAATGACAGCCTAGGCCTGACCTATATATAAATCTGACAAAAGTTTCTCAGTGAACATCACTAAGATAGAATGAACGTTATGACAGGTGTTTGTTTCTCTGTGCTCTTTGGCTCCCCTTAAAGGACACACATGTGTACTGCAGTGAGAGTTTCTAATTGGCTGGCAGAAAACGTAGCGATTTTTCCAATTGGACCACAGCGTCTGGTTCAGGAATTTTTGTGATTGGCTAGAATTTGCCATTTGAGCATATGGAGGGAGGGAAGAGGCGTGGATTGGAGCGTTGTTAACAACATTTACACAATAATGGCAACTGACTGATGAATCCAAAACAGAATAACTTGATCACTGTTAACATCTAACCAACCAAACCTTGCTGAGTTTATCACCTATTTATCTCTCAATGTATGTATACACATATACGGTATATACAATATGTATATAAAAAAAATGTTGTCCAAATAATTAACGTTTTATCACTATTATCCAGATTAAATGCATATAATTGTGTTTAACTTGACATCATAATATTCCATTTCAATTCAAGTCTTTTGTATTTTTACAACCAATTTAGTCATTTAAAAATATATATTTTAATGCCAAATGCTTATTTTTATTTGTTTTGTCAGGACATAGTCTTCCACAGGTCAGGGTCTGTGTAGCTTTGGCATATTACTGAATAGATTTAAGAATCTTTTGAAAATGTGACATGTCTGTTGGAATATTGATAGATTTTTGGGAGGGGACACTTGTAGCTACAGCCAATCAGTGAGCAGGTTCCCTTCCCCCCTCTCTGCTCTCTCCTTCACAACTCCCTGACCTAAAATACAAAAAGGCCTTGGATCAATCTGGATTATAAACTTCTATGAACTGTCCTGAAGTCAGATATGTGTAGCTAAAATAAGCCTTTTGTGGATATGAACTGATTCTAGATCTGTGTAACCTCATAATATCTACAGCAAAACAACGTATTTTGTTTACTTCTGTATTAGAGACCATGTGAAAAGGCCCAGATGGATTTGAATCTGGTTGTTTAAAATGACATATTTGAATAGCAAATGCTTTGTTTCTTCTGTCAGTACATAGTCTTCCACAAGACAGGGGGTGTTTCTCAATATTTCTACATTTACGTCATTTAGCAGAGGCTCTTATCCAGAGTGACTTACAGTAGTGAATGCATACATTTCATATATTTTTTTTCCACTATGGGAATTGAACCCACAACCCTGGCGTTTCAAACGCCATGCTCTACCAACTGAGCCACACGGGACCACAATATGCATACTAGCGTGCTCCACACTCTCATGCTCCAAGTCTATTCTCCGAGGACGTTCATTTGAGTACATTCTTGTGAGGACGAGAGTGTGGAGAACACATGAAACATTACTGCTGTATTACCTCACGCTGCACCTCCCCATTCACTGACCCTTCCTCCAGCCAGGACAATGGCAACAATAGAGACCAAACATTTTACTTCATAATTATCAGCTAGATATATGTGAATCAACAGTTTTTATCCCCAAGCCATAAGACTCCTGAACAGGTAATCAAATCGCTACCCGGACTATTTGCATTGTGTGCCCCCCCCCCCCCTGCCTCCCCCTGCTACTCTCTGTTTATCATATCTGCATAGTCACTTTAACTATACATTCATGTACATACTACTTCAATTGGGCCGACTGACCAGTGCTCCCGCACATTGGCTAACCGGGCTATCTGCATTGTGTCCCACCACCCGCCAACCCTCCTTTTACACTACTGCTACTCTCTGTTCATCATATATGCATAGTCACTTTAACCATATCTACATGTACATACTACCTCAATCAGCCTGACTAACCGGTGCCTGTATATAGCCTCGCTACTCTTATTTTCAAATGTCTTTTTACTGTTGTTTATTTCTTTACTTACCTACACACACACACACACACACACACACACACACACACACACACACACACACACACACACACACACACACACACACACACACACACACACACATACCTTTTTTTTTTACTATTGGTTAGAGCCTGTAAGTAAGCATTTCACTGTAAGGTTGTATTCGGCGCACGTGACAAATAAACGTTGATTTGATTTGATTTGAATCGTAAGCTAGCCAGCTAGCTAGCTAAACAGGCAAAAATTACCTAAAACTAATGTTACGCAAGGTAGATGTCCATTCTTCGTTGGTAGCTAGTTAACAATTCTTCATGGTTAGCAAGCTAGCCAGTTAGCCCTATTGACTTAGTATGGACTGGCCCTTCCTTCTTCTGGGCCAGGCCAATAGAGATGAATCAAGATACACAAAGCAAATGTTTTACCTCATAACTATGAGCTAGCTCTATGTGAATCGTAGTAATGTAGCTAATCAGATAGTATAACAGGGCAGAACGTCATTCCGAAGTCGGAGTGTATTTTCTCTGCTTAAATAATGTCCGCCATTGATTTAAAGGAAATGTTAGTAATATTTACATTGTTGCGTCATATTTCTTTGCATTGAAGATTGCATCGATGCATGCTTCAAAATATGTGCAAACGGAGTACGCATTCGAGAAGTGCCCTCCATTTGTTATTGTAACTGTCTGGTAGGGCCCAAATTATTCCATTTGGTAATAATAATAATAATAATAAATTAATCAAAAATTATTTATTCATAATTAATAAATCTAATTGAAAATCCATAAACCACTTGCATTTCAGCAGCGCGTTTAGCAAGCAGATTTGAAATCATGTTGCGAACTGAAACAGGAAGAACTTGACTACAATAAGATGACGTTTCAGCGAACTTTCCAAAAGGCCACTGTTTAAAAGAACACTTATCTTGTGCCCCTACCCACCACTATTTTGGGCACGAATTAAGAATTGTCTTTGAGTTGTTTATTGAAAGCACTTATACATTTGTGTTACCCTCTGTTGTCATTTGTCTAAGCCTCAATGTACAGAGCCACTGTAACACAGGGAAAACAATTACTATTTAATTATCAAAATGCATCTCTCCAGTGTGAATCATTTCACAAGAAATATAAACACAGTTCATTTAAAGTTCAAGCTTCAGTCAAATAGGCTAACTTCAATTATATATATTTTTTTAAATCTCTATGGGATCGGTGTCCCCCCATGGGACGGTTGAGCTAACGTGCGCTAATGTGATTAGCATGAGGTTGTAAGTAACAAGAAAATGTCCCAGGACATAGACATGTCTTATATGGGCAGAAAGCTTCAATTATTGTTAACCTAACTGCACTGTCCGATTTACAGTAGCTATTACAGTGAAAACATACCATGATATTGTTTGAGGAGAGTGCACAGTTATGCACTTGAAAATGTATATTTTGACCAATTAGGCACATTTGGTCAGACTTCATAAAACACCTTGAACAGAATGTTCATTGAATCAGTCTAAAACTTTGCACACACACTGCTGGCATCTAGTGGCCAACATCTAAATTGCGCCTAAACTGAAAAAATACAATGTGGCCTTTCAAACGCATGTTTTTTTTTCTTTGTATTATCTTTTACCAGATCTAATGTGTTATATTCTCCTACATTAATTTCACATTTACACAAACTTCAAAGTGTTTCCTTTCAAATGGTATCAATAATATGCATATCCTTGTTTCAGGTCCTGAGCTACAGGCAGTTAGATTTGGGTCATTTTAGGCGAATATTGTAAAAAAGGGTCCGATCCTTCAATCATGTACTGTAACTGGAATTATAAACACATTTCAAAGTCACTACAGCCAATCAGTGAGCAGCCCCAAACCAATGCCGCTATTTGGCAAAAGAAGGACAATTCAAAAAAGGCAACTTACCTGAAATGAAAAACAAAACTTAGAGGTTTAATTATTGATTTATGGATTTATGGATTTTCAGTAGTGACGGGTGCTTTTCCAAAACATGTCCAATCTATTGAACTTACAACAGGTGGACTCCAATCAAGTTGTAGAAACATCTCAAGGAGGATAAATGGAAAAAGGACGCACCTGAGCTCGATTTCGAGTCTCATAGCGAAGGGTCTGAATACTTACACTCCCGTTCAACAGTTTGGGGTCACTTAAAAATGTCCTTGTTTTTGAAAGAAAAGCAAAAAAAAAGTTGTCCATTAAAATAACATCAAATTGATCAGAAATACAGTGTAGACATTGTTAATGTTGTAAATGACTATTGTAGCAGGAAACGGCAGATGATTTTTAATGGAATATCTACATAGGCGTACAGAGGCCCATTATCAGCAACCATCACTCCTGTGTTCCAATGGCACGTTGTGTTAGCTAATCCAAGTTTATCATTTTAAAAGGCTAATTGATCATTAGAAAACCCTTTTGCAATTATGTTAGTACAGCTGAAAACTGATGTTCTGATTAAAGAAGCAATAAAACTGTCCTTCTTTAGACTAGTTGAGTATCTGGAGCATCAGCATTTATGGGTTTGATTACAGGCTCAAAATGTCCAGAAACAAAGTACTTTCTTCTGAAACTCATCAGTCTATTCTTGTTCTGAGAAATGAAGGCTATTCCATGTGAGAAATTGCCAAGAAACTCTAGATGTCGTACAACGTTGTGTACTACTCCCTTCACAGAACAGCACAAACTGGCTCTAACCAGAATAGAAAGAGGAGTTGGAGGCCACGGTGCACAACTGAGCAAGAGGACAAGTACATTAGAGTGTCTAGTTTGCGAAACAGACACCTCACTAGTCCTCAACTGGCAGCTTCATTAAATAGTACCCGCAAAACACCAGTCTCAACGTCAACAGTGAAGAGGAGACTCCAGAATGCTGACCTTCTAGGCAGAGTTGCAAAGAAAAAGCCATATCTCAGACTGGCCAATAAAAAGAAAAGATTAAGATATGCAAAAGAACACAGACACTGGACAGAGGAACTCTGCCTGGAAGTCCAGCATCCCTGAGTCGCATCTTCAAAAATTTGAATAACCTGATTTGTCTTCCCTGTGGCTCAGTTGGTAGAGCATTGTGTGTGCAATGCCAGGGTTGTGGGTTCAATTCCCACAGGGGACCAGTACAAAAAAAGTAAAAAATAAATAAAAAATGTGTGAAATGTATGCATTCACTACTGTAAGTAGCTCTGGATAAGAGTGTCTGCTAAATGACTAAAAAGAAAATGTGCTTTGTCATCATGGAAAATTATGATGAGATACATCCACAGCGTGATTTCAACAGTTTTTAAAATGTTTGTGTCAAATTAACTCATTATTGTCTTTTGTTTCATTTATATAACAACATTACGACCTTGTTTAGCATTATCTAGTCCAAATATGGCATGTTTCCACAATTTTAATCCGTTTGCATCACTTTCAAATGGGGGACTTTTATTTTGAAGGCAAACCGCAAACTCCACTATTGTTGCTAATCCTGATTATGGCTAACTTCACATAGGTGTGAATGCCGAAATCAGTTGCTTCCACTGAGGTACAGTAAGAGCTGGAGAAACAAGATGTCCGACAGTTGACAGGGAACAGCGCGGGTAGTGACTATATCATCACCTTTAACCAAAAACATGGCAGAGATCGTCCGGGTTGGACCGGGGTAGACCGTCATTGTAAATAAGAATTTGTTCTTACCTGAATTGCCCAGTTAAATAAAAGGTAAAAAATTAAAAATAACAATATTGGTATTAACAATCTGGATGTCACATTGATAGTCTACTGTTCAATGGTAGGAGTAGTTTAGCCAATATCAGAGTGGTAGCTAAAACAGTTATTGTGGCTAGCATTTCGTTACACCCGCAATAACATCTGCTAAACATATGTATGTTTTTTATTGCAGTCATTTTCACCAAAACAATGTAGCGACTACGCCATTAAAATATAAATGTTTTATTTATTTTTTTTAAATTAAAAAAATTAAAAAATGATTCCCTTCAAAACGGAATGATTATGAACCCTCTCACCTGTTGATAATAGGTGTCACTAGTTAGCCTAACACAGCCACAAAGTAAATATGGGCTACATCATAAAAATGTATGAAAACCAAAATTAGATTTTTGGTCTTAATTTATGTTTAGGGTTAGGGTGTGTTTAGGTTAAAAATCAGATTTTAAGAAGATAAACTGTAGAAATAGGCGGGGTTTATTACTTTGTTGCTGTGGTAACTAGTGACGACCCTGATAATGCCGCCAAAATATTTTGTGTTGAAGGGAATTGACGGTTTTGGGACAGAGCCAACTACTGTTCCCTGATTGGTTACTTGTGGTTTGAGGTGTAGAGGCGGAGCTTATTATAGACAGAAACCTGCTCCTCCTACCTGTGTGACGGTGCTCTCTCTCTCTCTCTCTCTGTCTCTCTCTCTCTCTCTCTCTCTCTCTCTCTCTCTCTCTCTCTCTCTCTCTCTGTCTCTCTCTCTCTGTCTCTCTCTCTCTGTCTCTCTCTTTCTCTGTGTCTCTCTCTCTCTGTCTCTCTCTTTCTCTTTCTCTGTGTCTCTCTCTCTGTCTCTCTCTCTCTGTCTCTCTCTTTCTCTGTGTCTCTCTCTCTCTGTCTCTCTCTCTCTCTTTCTCTGTGTCTCTCTGTCTCTCTCTCTCTCTTTCTCTGTGTCTCTCTCTCTCTCTCGCTCTCTCTGTCTCTCTCTCTCTCTCTCTCTCTCTCTCTCTCTTTCTCTCTCTCTCTCTCCGTAACGCAAAGCTCATCTCTCGAAAAGAAGAGGAACATCACAACATGGAAACACTAATGACGACGAATAGAAGCCCCATATAACTCGATTGTGTTAAGCGCTTTCATAATCATTGCCATTGCTTAATACATACATTCGAGGTGTGTTACTGTTCTTTTTTATTTTTAACTCGACACAACTCGTTACTTGCCCCACGTTTTCATTATACGATGTGTAAATTCTATAGTTGCATTTTGAATATTTTGTATTCTCCATATTAGTAGCCTACTGATGATTTGATTGGATATATGATCAGAAAGAACTGAATGTATTTTTATGAATAAGAGGAGCTAGGAAAAGAGAGAGAGGATTGCACATCTGGATATGTTGGTGAGTGCAGCTATTCTGTTCATTCTATATACACATCATCATTGTATAATTGCGTTATATTGTTGATAACAATATAGTCTGATTTAATGTTATGTCATGTAGCCTGGGGATTTCTGTAACGGCTGACACGACAACGGACTATTAGATTTTATCATGCGTGTCATTATAGAGACATTCAAATGAAACACTCATAAAGGTTTGCACTGTGTGTCATATAAAACTCGGGGAACATATGCGGAACGGAAGAGGAGTCCATGCCTAAACAATGGCGCATCTCCGTATTCTTTGTAATTTATTGATGAGAACATTTCAATGCTCTTTGTCTCTATTCTAATATAATGTTACAAATAAACATCGTGGTAAATTGCATCGATGCTCAACATTAGATTAGAATAGGAACTCCATACAGAATGCTACAGGTATTCGTTATTAGATATTTTCAGCAACATATTTAATGGTTTCGATGTTGTTAGAATAGAAACTCCCCAGAATTACAGAACCCAGCCTGGCTAACATTCCTGCGCCTCTACAGGTATTCTTCATTCGATATTTTCAGCAAATCAATTGAACAACATATTTTGTTGTACAACGCTGTCTGGAAAACATCTCCCGTCCCTCTGGCAGAAGAATCGCAGGTTAGCGTTTTTCATCATGAATGTTGTTCTGGAGGCAGAATGGTCACAAGCTGGCACAGCCACAGTCATACAATTAGATTTTAAACCTAACCTTAACCACACTGCTAACGTTAATGCCTAACCCTAAATGTGACCCATCACCTGGATTGTTGTCTTAGGTCTCTCTTTATGTAGTGTTGTGTTGTCTCTCTTGTCGTGATGTGTGTTTTGTCCTATATTTTTATTTTATATATTTGTATCTTTAATCCCAGACCCCGTCCCCGCAGGAGGCCTTTTTCCTTTTGGTAGGCCATCATTGTAAATATGAATTTGTTCTTAGCAGACTTGCCTAGTTAAATAAAGGTTACATAAATAAATAAAAGATGTAACAACATTTTACATTGTGTTTTTTTACATTGGATAAAGGTAGAGACTCAGAGCTAGAAAACTGTATATCATACACTACAGTTGAGGAACAATGGGAAAGTAATTTTGCTTTGAAAGTTGATGAACTTGTAACCCCACTTTTGAGAAAATGGTCCTTGAATGTTTTGGTTCACCTGCTGGAGAGCTCTTCTTTGTCTACCCCCATTCAGCACCATTCACACCCTCTTAAGCCTTAGCCCCACCCATCTCTTTAAGGATTCACACCTGAGGCCATGTGCTAAACAGAGTGAGTAGTGTAGTAAACAACCAAAGATTTCAAGAATAAAAGTGGGGAAAGTAGTAGCCTACCATAAGGAAAAAACTCCAGGTAAAAATACACTTTTATCTAGTCTTTGGCCTATATCCTAGTCTGACTTTGGTGCAGGTCATGTTGTTCTTCACATTACCATCTCTGGTAAACACACACTATATCAAATAAAATCTAAGTTGATTTGTCACATACATAGGATACAGGATATAGGATATATATATATATATATATATATATATAGGATACAGGTGTAAATGGTACAGGGAAATGGTTACTTGCATATTTGTATAGTAGCAATATCAAAAACAGAAAGTGTCCAGATAAAAATATTTTATAAATATTAGATGATGCTTACACAGACACACTTGTCTAAATTGATGTGTCATGAGAAGGAAAAACTATAACCCCAGACACATCTAGCTAAGTGGATGGGTCACTATTGTCTAGACATGTACACATGTTCATGAAATACAATAGATGGCTGTAATCACCCCCCAGACACACCTGGTGAACTTGATGGGTCATGTAATCATCTGAGGCTTGTTTAGACATGTAGCTAGCTAAACAATGAACCGGAATAATCCCAACTCATACTACCACCAATACAAATATTGTCATAGCTGTAGTATGAATCTGCAGGTAGCTAAAGCTAACCAACTAGGTTCAATGTTAGTTAGCTAGCTAAAATTAGGCTATAACTAGCAATGAAAAGGAGTTTCTGATTCGAATAATATTATGACACGTAACGTTAGCTTGCAAGCCAGCAGGCTAACGTTCGCTAGCTAGCTAACAGTATGCTTTAACTTGCAATGAAAATGACTTTTTGACCAAATATAAAACTGATAATATCTGAAAATGTAGCTAAACTCTTACCTGTATACATGGATTTTTTAATAATTTTTTAAAAGATCTTCAAATGACTCTCTTGTGAAGTAGTGACGTTTGACATACGCCGAGCTTCCTGAAACGGGTCACAAATGAAGTCTGTTTGTTTTCATGAATTTTTACAATATAGCAAATTTGGACTTCTGGTCCATCAAGTTGAAATCTCTCAGTTCTGCCTCCAGGACGAGACTCATCCCAGTAAACATCAACCTGCAGAAGAATCACACCATTTCACCATGTAGGTGTGACTTGGCTCAGACAGCATCATCTGATTCTGATTCCATTCCCTGACTTCCTCTCTGTACGTTGCATTTGACTGGTCCTCAGTGTGCTTCAGGTGGACAGACTGGACAGAGCGTAGCTGACACAGCGACGGTGTGAGTGGAGCAGAGAGAACCGAGGATGGGGGGCGGAGGCCAGCAGACGGAGTCAAGCGAGCCGGCTAAGGGTGGCGTGGTTGGGCCCGGTGGAGGGCGAGGTGGCAGTGCAGTCTACACCTGGGAAGAGGTCCAGAGGCACTCCCACAGAGGCGACCAGTGGTTGGTCATCGACAGGAAGGTCTATAATATTACCCAGTGGGCGAAGAGACACCCGGGGGGCATCAGGGTCATCAGTCACTTTGCTGGAGAAGATGCCACGGTCAGTAGCCTAACTATGGAAGTTGTTGGTCAAATGTTCTCAAGCTTTTCCAGGAAGACTTTTTGAAAATGTTATAATGTTGTAGGTATGACATATTACACTAGTTTGTGGATCGTACATTATGACTGTATGACATATTACACTAGTTGTTAGTGGATCGTTGCTGGATCCTAATATCACGATAATCTCTTAACCATGAATGAATCATCATACATTTTTACTTAGAGACAATACAAACCTACACTGAGTGTACAAATCATTAGGAACACCTTCCTAATATTGAGTTGCACCCCCTTTTGCCCTCAGAACAGCCTCAATTAGTCAGGACATGGACTCTACAAGGTGTCAAAAGCGTTCCACAGGGATGCTGGCCCATTTTGACTTCAATGCTTCCCACAGTTGTGTCAAGTTGGCTGGATGTCCTTTTAGGTGGTGGACCATTCTTGATACACACGGGAAACTGTTGAGCGTGAAAAACCCAGCAGCGTTGCAGTTCTTGAAAACAAACCCGGTGCGCCTGGAACCTACTACCATACCCCGTTCAAAAGCACTTAAATATTTTGTTTTGCCCATTCACCCTCTGAAAGGCACACATACACAATCCATGTCTCAATTGTCTCAAGGCTAAAAAAAATACTTCTTTATCCTGTCTCCTCCCCTTCATCAGGTGACATCAATAAGAGATCATAGCTTTCACCTGGATTCACCTGGTCAGTCTATATCATGGAAAGAGTTCTTAATGTTTTGTACACTCACTTTTTTTACTGAGAGGAGATTTGTATGTATTTCTCTTAAACAACATAGATGAATCTATGTCTCTAATTTCTAGGACGCATTTTCCGCATTCCATCCTGATCCTAATTTTGTCAGGAAGTTTCTGAAGCCGTTGCTGATTGGAGAGCTGGCACCGACAGAGCCCAGCCAGGACCAGGGGAAAAATGTGAGGAGGCCCATCTTTCTCTCTCTCTCTCCCTCTACATAACATACATCGTTGTAGGCTACATAATGAAACATAGAATGTGAAGCCTAGAGCGTCTCTCCCTCTGACATAGCCCCACGCCCACTCTAACATACTGTAGGTTTAGGTAGGGACCCAGGGACCAATGTGAGGCCTGTCTTTCTCTGGCTGATAGGGAATTCCATGCTTCTCAGACAGAATGCTGTGCCGAATGTTACTTTCTACAATGTGTCAGAGTGTGGTGTGGATGAAGATATTTCAAGACAAGATTTACCTCCTAGAGAAGTAGTGTGTAATCTTCAGTCATCTACTATAACTAGGGCACATTATACCAGCCTGTCTATGTGCCCAGATGCCCCTATAACTAGGGCACATTATACCAGCCTGTCTATGTGCCCAGATGCCCCTATAACTAGGGCACATTATACCAGCCTGTCTATGTGCCCAGATGCCCCTATAACTAGGGCACATTATACCAGCCTGTCTATGTGCCCAGATGCCCCTATAACTAGGGCACATTATACCAGCCTGCCCCTATAACTAGGGCACATTATACCAGCCTGTCTACGTGCCCAGATGCCCCTATAACTAGGGCACATTATACCAGCCTGTCTACGTGCCCAGATGCCCCTATAACTAGGGCACATTATACCAGCCTGTCTACGTGCCCAGATGCCCCTATAACTAGGGCACATTATACCAGCCTGTCTACGTGCCCAGATGCCCCTATAACTAGGGCACATTATACCAGCCTGTCTACGTGCCCAGATGCCCCTATAACTAGGGCACATTATACCAGCCTGTCTATGTGCCCAGATGCTCCTATAACTAGGGCACATTATACCAGCCTGTCTATGTGCCCAGATGCCCCTATAACTAGGGCACATCATACCAGCCTGTCTATGTGCCCAGATGCCCCTATAACTAGGGCACATTATACCAGCCTGTCTATGTGCCCAGATTGCCCCTATAACTAGGGCACATTATACCAGCCTGTCTATGTGCCCAGATGCCCCTATAACTAGGGCACATTATACCAGCCTGTCTATGTGCCCAGATGCCTCTATAACTAGGGCACATTATACCAGCCTGTCTATGTGCCCAGATGCCCCTATAACTAGGGCACATTATACCAGCCTGTCTATGTGCCCAGATGCCCCTATAACTAGGGCACATTATACCAGCCTGTCTACGTGCCCAGATGCCCCTATAACTAGGGCACATTATACCAGCCTGTCTACGTGCCCAGATGCCCCTATAACTAGGGCACATTATACCAGCCTGTCTACGTGCCCAGATGCCCCTATAACTAGGGCACATTATACCAGCCTGTCTACGTGCCCAGATGCCCCTATAACTAGGGCACATTATACCAGCCTGTCTACGTGCCCAGATGCCCCTATAACTAGGGCACATTATACCAGCCTGTCTATGTGCCCAGATGCTCCTATAACTAGGGCACATTATACCAGCCTGTCTATGTGCCCAGATGCCCCTATAACTAGGGCACATCATACCAGCCTGTCTATGTGCCCAGATGCCCCTATAACTAGGGCACATTATACCAGCCTGTCTATGTGCCCAGATGCCCCTATAACTAGGGCACATTATACCAGCCTGTCTATGTGCCCAGATGCCCCTATAACTAGGGCACATTATACCAGCCTGTCTATGTGCCCAGATGCCTCTATAACTAGGGCACATTATACCAGCCTGTCTATGTGCCCAGATGCCCCTATAACTAGGGCACATTATACCAGCCTGTCTATGTGCCCAGATGCCCTGCTGCCCGCTGTCTGTTTATCTATTCAGGAGTCTTACATCTTATCCTGCTACTCTTCAGCTTTCTGTTACTTCTATTTCCTTACCCTTCTTCTCCCTCTTCTTCTTCTTCTCTACAGGTTTCTCTTCTCAATTTACACTGTCCTTATCCCTCTCCTGTCCTCTTCCTCCCTCCACTCCCTCAATTCTCATCTCTCTACCATCATCCACCTTCCTCCTGGTTCGTCTACTTTGCTCTATCACAGTTGGTCTTTCTGTAATTCCTCTCATTCTAATTTCTCGCGTCCTCAAATCAAGGACAGTTTAATTGAGAAAGACTTACTTCATACGTCTTAATTGATTATTGATCACCTCTAACCCATACAGGCAGCTCTGGTGCAGGACTTCCAGGCCTTGCGTGACCATGTGGAGAGGGAGGGTCTCCTCCGTGCCCGCCTCCTGTTCTTCAGCCTCTACTTGGGCCACATATTGCTACTAGAGGCCCTGGCTTTGGGCCTGCTCTGGGTCTGGGGGACCAGCTGGAGCCTCACACTGCTCTGTTCCCTCATGCTGGCCACGTCTCAGGTACCATTACACTATTATTAGGGAGAACAAGAAGATATTTGACAGGCAGATTCAAAGTTTAGGCATAGGGATCGAAGGTTAGGGTTAAGTGTCACGTTGTATAAATGATTGGAGACAGGCGCAGGAATACGTAATAGGGGTTTTTATTACTCCACCCAAAATATACAACATGCCATGAAAGGCACAGGGACGAAGCCCAAAACAAACACGTATACAAAAACACAGGGATGTAACCCAAACAAAAGAGCGAGGTTAAACCTCTAATAAATACACAGGACGAGACCCGTAGTAACAATACACAGGACGAGACCCATAATAACAATACACAGGACCCATAATAACAACACACAGGACGAGACCCATAATAACAATACACAGGACGAGACCCATAATAACAATACACAGGACGAGACCAGTAATAACAATACACAGGACCCATAATAACAACACACAGGACGAGACCCATAATAACAACACAGGACGAGACCAGTAATAACAATACACAGGACGAGACCAGTAATAACAATACACAGGACCCATAATAACAACACACAGGACGAGACCCATAATAACAACACACGCTGCACGAAAGCCGAAACAACAGAGCACAGGTACTCACAAGACCAACGGACATGGGAACAATAACCGACAAGGACAATGGAGAACAGAGGACACATATATACACATACTAATCAGGGGGAATGGGAACCAGGTGTGCGTAATGAGACAAGACAGTCCAGGGTTGGTGGTAATGATCCAGTTCAGTGAAGCCTAGATGGCCGGTGATGTAGACCTCCGGAACTGGTGAACGGAACGAGCAGCAGTACCGGGGGGATCCGTGACATTAAGGTTAGGGTTAAAGTTAAGGTTAGGGGATTAGGTTAGGGTTAAGGTTAGGGGATTAGGTTAGAGTTAAGGTTAGGGGATTAGGTTAGAGTTAAGGTTAGGGGATTAGGTTAGGGTTAAGGTTAGGGTTAAGGTTAGGGTTAAGGTTAGGGGATTAGGTTAGGGTTAAGGTTAGGGTTAAGGTTAGGGTTAAGGTTAGGGGATTAGGTTAGGGTTAAGGTTAGGGTTAAGGTTAGGGTTAAGGTTAGGGTATTAGGTTAGAGTTAAGGTTAGGGTTAAGGTTAGGGGATTAGGTTAGGGTTAAAGTTAGGGGATTAGGTTAGGGTTAAGGTTAGAGGATTAGGTTAGGGTTAAGGTTAGGACTAAGGTTAGGGTTAAGGTTAGGGTTAAGGTTAGGGGATTAGGTTAAGGTTAAGGTTAGGGGGTTAGGGTTAAGGTTAGGGGATTAGGTTAGGGTTAAGGTTAGGGGATTAGGTTAGGGTTAAGGTTAGAGGATTAGGTTAGGGTTAAGGTTAGGGTTAAGGTTAGGGGATTAGGTTAGGGTTAAGGTTAGGGTTTAGGTTAGGGGATTAGGTTAGGGTTAAGGTTAGGGGGTTAGGGTTAAGGTTAGGGGATTAGGTTAGGGTTAAGGTTAGAGGATTAGGTTAGGGTTAAGGTTAGGGTTAAGGTTAGGGTTAAGGTTAGGGGATTAGGTTAGGGTTAAGGTTAGGGGGTTAGGGTTAAGGTTAGGGGATTAGGTTAGGGTTAAGGTTAGGGTTAAGGTTAGGGGATTAGGTTAGGGTTAAAGTTAGGGGATTAGGTTAGGGTTAAGGTTAGAGGATTAGGTTAGGGTTAAGGTTAGGGGATCAGGTTAGGGTTAAGGTTAGGGTTAAGGTTAGGGGATTAGGTTAGGGTTAAGGTTAGGGTTAAGGTTAGGGGATTATGTTAGGGTTAAGGTTAGGGGGTTAGGGTTAAGGTTAGGGGATTAGGTTAGGGTTAAGGTTAGAGGATTGGGTTAGGGTTAAGGTTAGGGTTAAGGTTAGGGCTATGGTTAGGGGATTAGGTTAGGGTTAAGGTTAGGGTTAAGGTTAGGGGATTAGATTAGGGTTAAGGTTAGGGTTAAGGTTAGGGGATTAGGTTAGGGTTAAGGTTAGGGGGTTAGGGTTAAGGTTAGGGGATTAGGTTAGGGTTAAGGTTAGAGGATTAGGTTAGGGTATCAGGTTAGGGTTAAGGTTAGGGCTAAGGTTAGGGGATTAGGTTAGGGTTAAGGTTAGGGTTAAGGTTAGGGGATTAGGTTAGGGTTAAGGTTAGCGGGTTAGGGTTAAGGTTAGAGGATTAGGTTAGGGCTAAGGTTAGGGGATTAGGTTAGGGTTAAGGTTAGGGGATTAGGTTAGGGTTAAGGTTAGGGGATTAGGTTAGAGGATTAGGTTAGAGGATTAGGTTAGGGTTAAGGTTAGGGTTAAGGTTAGAGGATTAGGTTAAGGTTAGGGGATTAGGTTAGGGTTAAGGTTAGGGGATGAGGTTAGGATTAAGGTTAAGGTCAGACACCATTCAAAATCTGCCTTTCTTTTTCCCTCTCAGGCCCAAGCTAGCTGGCTGCAGCATGACTTCGGCCACCTGTCAGTCTTCAAGAAATCCAGTTGGAATCACGTACTGCAAAAGTTTGTCATTGGACACCTAAAGGTAGGCTACTGGACAATGGTTGGACATTTGACATTACTGTTTCTTTAGGCTGATCTTCTGCTACTCTTTGGATAAGTTAACCCGGACATAGTTTAAACCTAGTTCTAGACTGAAAACCATTCTCAATGGATGATCTCCTTTGAAAGTACATTTTACTCCAGGACTATGTTAAATCTTTGTTCAGGAAACTTTTCCCTTTCACTTTCCCACATTCACCAGTGTTACATTTCCAAGTTGACTGCTATACATTAGCCTTACTTCGTGTAGTGTCCAACAGTTGTAAGTTACAGTAAGTGTAATTGTGTGTACCATTAATAAGTAACATTAGCTGTGTGTTTCCAGGGTGCCTCTGCGAACTGGTGGAACCATCGTCACTTCCAGCACCACGCTAAGCCCAACGTGTTTAGTAAAGATCCTGATGTCAACTCACTGCATGTCTTCGTCCTGGGAGACACACAGCCTGTAGAGGTAGTTATCAATATATTATATTTGTGAACTCTGCCCCAACTGGACCCACAACCTTAGTGCTTTATGACCCATCTGACTCCATGTCATATTTGAATAATAATCTAAATATTCATGTAGTAGTTCATTAAATTAATGTAATATTCATGAAATTACCAGAGGTGGAAAAAGTACCCAATTCTCATACTTGAGTAAAAGTAAAGATACCTTAATAGAAAATGACTCAAGTAAAAGTGAAAGTCACCCACTAAAATCCCACTTGAGTAAAAGTCTACAAGTATTTGGTTAAAAATATACTTAAGTATCAAAAGTAAATGTAACTGCTAAAATATACTTAAGAATCAAAAGTAAAAGTAAAAATAATTTCAAATTCCTTATATAAAATAAACCAGATGGCACCATTTTCTTGTTTTGAAAATGTATGGATAGCCAGGGGCATTCTCAGACATCATTTACATACGATGCATGTGTCACATCCTGACCAGTAAAGGGCTTATTTGTTCTTGTAGTTTGGTCAGGACGTGGCAGAGGGTATTTGTTTTATGTGGTTCAGGGTGTGTTTGTGTATGTGTTCATGTAGAGGGGTTATTTGGTTTATATGGTTCGGGCTATGTATTTAGGTAGAGGGGTATTTGATTTATTAGTCCAGGGTTTTGGTTATTGTTCTATGTTAGTTTTTCTATGTTCTGTCTAGGTGTTTGTATTTCTATGTTTTGGTAATGGGGATTGGGGCCTTCAATTGGAGGCAGCTGTCTATCGTTGTCTCTGATTGAAGGTCCTATATTTAGGAGTGTTTTTGTCATGGGATTTTGTGGGAGATTGTTGCTGTGTATAGCTTTGTGCCTTACCGGCCTGTTCTTTGTCGTCGTGTTTTTGGTTTTCCTTCTTTGTCCATTAATAAAAGAAGATGAGTATACATTTTCCCGCTGCGTCTTGGTCTAAACCCTACGACACCCGTGACAGCATGTGTGTTTAGTGAGTCAGCTAGATCAGAGGCAGTAGGGACAACCATGTGTTCTCATGACAAGAGTGTGAATTGGACCATTTTCCCCTCCTGCTAAGCATTCAAAATGTAACTAGTATTTTTGGGTGTCATGGAAAATGTATGGAGTAAAACGTATATTATTTTCATCAGGAATGTAGTGAAGTAAAAGTAAAAGTTGTCAAAAATATAAATAGTAAAGTAAAGTACAGATACCCCCAAAACTACTTAGGTAGTACTCTGAAGTAAGATCCATCTGACTCCTTGTCTCTGTCTATTGCAGTATGGTATAAAGAAGTTGAAGTACATGCCCTACCATCACCAACACCAGTACTTCTTCCTCAGTAAGTTTCTGAACACGTTTCATGGATTTCTGTATATAAATCACATCAACTTCCATTGAACACATAGAAGTAAAATATAGACCACTGATGTATGTATGTAATACCAATATTTTCCTTCTGTCTTTCAGTTGGACCTCCACTACTTATTCCAGTGTATTTCCACATCCAGATATTGCGGACCATGTTTTTACGACAGGACTGGGTGGTGAGATTTCATACCAAATAAATGTAGACTTAATCCTCATCATTCCCATCTGGAACATAAGGCTTCCATGAGAGAGTAATGATATGACTGTGCTAACACCTGGGGGCACTAAATCCTTGTTCACCAGATGTGATAAATGTTGCTTTGGTAGGAACCCCAGGTGTGATGATTGTTGCTTTGGTAGGATCCCCAGGTGTGATGATTGTTGCTTTGGTAGGAACCCCAGGTGTGATAATTGTTGCTTTGATAATGTCTGGCCTAATACCAATCTTTGTCTCCTGTAAAGGATCTGGCGTGGTCGATGAGTTTCTACCTTCGCTTCTTCTGCTGTTACTATCCCTTCTTTGGTCTCTTTGGCTCAGTAGCATTGATCACCTTCGTCAGGTAAAGTATGAACTGAGAGGGAGCTCAAAGATGAATTCATTCATTCATTCACTGGTTCGCTAACTCACTCACTCATTCGCTGATTCATTAATTGTATTCAAATGATCTACAGCGGGGCTCTCCAACCCTGTTCCTGGAGAGCAACCATCCTGTACAGCGGCTTGCGAAAGTATTCACCCCCTTGGCATTTTTCATATTTTGTTGCCTTACAAAATGGAATTAAAATACATTTTTGGGGATTTTGTTTCATTTGATTTACACAACATGCCTACCACTTTGAAGATGCAAAATATTTTATATTGTGAAACAAACAAGAAATTAGACAAAAAAACGTAAAACTTCAACATGCATAACTATTCACCCCCCCAAATCCAATACTTTGTAGAGACACCTTTTGCAGCAATTACAGCTGCAAGTCTCTTGGGGTATGTCTCTATAAGCTTGGCACATCTAGTCACTGGAATTTTTGCCCATTCTTCAAGGCAAAACTGCTCCAGCTCCTTCAAGTTGGTTGGGTTCTGCTGATGTACAGCAATCTTTCAGTCATTCCACAGATTCTCAATTGGATTGAGGTATGGGCTTTGACTAGGCCATTCCAAGACGTAAATGTTTCCCCTTAAACCACTCAAGTGTTGCTTTAGCAGTATGCTAAGGGTCATTGTCCTGCTGGAAGGTGAACCTATGTCCCAGTCTCAAATTTCTGGAAGACTGAAGCAGATTTCCCTCAAGACTTTCCCTGTATTTAGCACCATCCATCATTCCTTCAATTCTGACCAGTTTCAAAGTCCCCGCAGATGAAAAACATCCCCACAGCATGGGGATGGTGTTCTCAGGCTGATGAGAGGTGTTGGAGAGATACTGTCCTGTTTTCACTCCAACCCTAAACTAGCACACCTGATTCTAATAATTAGCTAGTTGATGAGATTAACCTGGGGTTGGAGTTAAAACCTACAGGAGGGTATCTCTCCAGGAACAGGGTTGGAGTTAAAACCTACAGGAGGGTATCTCTCAAGGAACAGGGTTGGAGTTAAAACCTAGAGGAGGGTATCTCTCCAGGAACAGGGTTGGAGTTAAAACCTACAGGAGGGTATCTCTCCAGGAACAGGGTTGGAGTTAAAACCTACAGGAGTGTATCTCTCCAGGAACAGGGTTGGAGTTAAAACCTACAGGAGGGTATCTCTCCAGGAACAGGGTTGGAGTTAAAACCTACAGGAGGGTATCTCTCAAGGAACAGGGTTGGAGTTAAAACCTAGAGGAGGGTATCTCTCCAGGAACAGGGTTGGAGTTAAAACCTACAGGAGGGTATCTCTCCAGGAACAGGGTTGGAGTTAAAACCTACAGGAGGGTATCTCTCCAAGAACAGGGTTGGAGTTAAAACCTACAGGAGGGTATCTCTCCAAGAACAGGGTTGGAGAGCCCTGATCTTAAGTATTATAAAACAACACAATGATGTGCTTGATGTAAGAATTTCACATAATATTGTGGCTGAATAATTGTATTGTGAATATTGTACTGTATATGTAGGTTTTTGGAAAGCCACTGGTTTGTATGGGTGACCCAGATGAATCACCTTCCTATGGAGATGGATCATGAGAGACACCAGGACTGGCTCACCATGCAGGTAACATGTCATCATTACGAGACAACTGGGTCCATATACACAGTGTCTTGGAGTAGGAGGGCTGATCTAGGATCAGGTCCCCCCTGTCCTTACATTCCTATTCATTATCATCTTAAAAGGCTAAACTGATCCTGTAACAGCAGTCCTGAATACAGGCCCAGGAGTGTTTTCTGGGGCTGTGCCATCCGTAGTTCTCCAGCAGAGGGAGCTATAACGTGTCTCTTTCTGTGGTCTTAGTTGAGCGCTACTTGCAACATTGAACAGTCAACCTTCAACGACTGGTTCAGTGGACACCTCAACTTTCAGATTGAACACCAGTAAGTGGAACAAATATCCCACCTTACTGTTGTCTGTCAACAGTATATACTGTATTTATATGGTCATTTATCAGGTCACTGACATACTAAAATTATAGTTTAAGCAGTATTCAGCTTCATTTGATCTTAAATATAACTTAACAGTTGTTTGTACTAATTACTCTACCTAGTAATAGTGTTTAGATACAATATCGATACAATCCTACTCAGAAACGGAGGTTTCTCTGAAAAACTCTGATAGCGTCTACTCTCTCCTTCCTCCTCCCCCCCACTCTCTCTCTGCCTCTTTCTCTAATCTCTGTCTCCCAGTCTGTTTCCTACCATGCCCCGTCATAACTACCACCTGGTGGCTCCTCTGGTCCGTGCTTTGTGTGAGAAACATGGAGTTCCCTATCAGGTCAAGACTTTGAAGAAAGGCATCATTGATGTTGTCAGGTAAAGTGTTTAAATGAATATTTTTAAGTGCTATCCTCTGGGAATAGATTGTACATCATAAGGTGATACCTGCTGCTCTCAGTTTCCTATGTGATTTACCTGGTTTGTTATCCACCTTTGTTCTTCTCCAGGTCACTGAAGAAGTCAGGGGATCTGTGGCTGGATGCATATCTCCATAAATAAATCCCTTCCTGACTCTGGACGGGATTTTAAATCCATCGCAGATGAACAACCTGCGAACAGAGATAGATTGAAAAATGGACATTTCCTAGACGTTTGTGTTGATAATGATCGCTGCAAACAGCGTGGATGTTAGCTCAAGCGTAAATCATCTTTTAAAAAAAACCTCAATCACAGTGCACAGGTCTGCATGTCAAACTTGATGTCTGTGGTGAACCCCCCCCACCCCCATCTTAAAACTGCCTACCAGACAGAGTACTTTAATGTACAGGGACTATATAGTATACTACTACTACATATAATACTACATAGTAGAGTAATAATGTAATAATGTATTGTGTTATTTGATGATGTTGTTCAGATGTCACTGTTTTAACCTTGTTTGGACCCCAGGAAGAGTAGCTGTTGATGAGAATCTTAATTAATACAAAAATACAAATATTCTGTATTATATCTGAGTGGCCTGTCTGTGTGGTGGTGATATCACTGTGTGGGTTACATTGCTGTGCGGTATTTTCTACCATAGTATAGTGTTAACCGAGTTTTCAAACATGTCTTTATACACTGTAAAATTTGCATTGTCATTTTTTTTTTTAAATACCTTTTTTAGTATTATTTGAGTACAAGACTATCATGTCAATCAACGACAGGACGGACACAGTTCTGTGAATGTGAGTTGCCTTCACTGAGTTCAGGGTCGTGTTCAGTTGAGAGAAAACGTTTTGAAACAAGGAGGTAGAACCTGAAATTGTCCAATAGGAATATCGATTTTTCTGTTGTCCGTTGCAAAACGTTTTGCTACAATATGCCCTATTGAAAACGATCCTAGATTATGTGGCTGAGCTATTGCTCTGTAAAGTATGGTTGTTAGTTTACATCTGTACACTAAGGGGAGCTCTATGGAGATAGGTTGCTGCGGTTACAACATTTTGGCAGTAATCTACCGCCCCCCCCTCCATTGTGCTCAGTCTGTCCATGGACCTGTTTTTGAAGGCAGAAGCGAATGGATTTCTCTTCTGTAAGAATCAGACTAGAATAAAACTCTTTGTCTTGTTTTTCTTTTTCCTTAGACAAAAGAAACAGGTTGATACTTAATGATAATCTACTTTCGCATTATTCTTTGGCTATTTCTTATATTTATTACAACAACAAACATTGTAGTAAGGTACAGTTACTGCGGTGGCAGAATTGGGGTGTGCTGTTGGATCTTCTCAAGGCTTAATGCTCTGTTCTGTGATGGAACTGTTGCTTTGTATGAAATAACTGTTGTGTAAACAATTTGATTGTATGATCACCTCCCATTATATAAGGGACATATAGCCAATTACTCTTAGAGCTTCTTTCCTGACTGCAACCAGAGAGAGACCTAACTTGCAGCTGCTCATATGTATTAAAGATTCACTATTATACAATTCAATTAGTGTCTGCCTAATCTTTTGTATCATGTTTTCCACAACAGTAGTATAGAACAAATTTAACAAAAACTACGTTTTTAAAATGAAGACTTTCTCTCCCAATTCTATACCACCAATTAGCTGTATTTACACAACTACATGAATCATATCCTTAAAAAAAAGACACTGGGTTAAACATTTAAAAACCAGTTATCTACTCTCCACTACTTCAGATTACTCTGTGTGTGATTACCAACTTAAAACAAAAAAAGAGCATTGTCCACAAAGCTTGATCAGTTTGAATTTCGACCTTGGGTTTATTATCGGAGGAACAAACATGTACACAGAACAGAAATATGATTGGATTAATATTGTACATGTAAAGCATACTTCATATAGACCGTGAATATGTAAGCTGAATTACAGAAGTGTATTTAGTAATATAGAATATGTAAGCTGAATTACAGAAGTGTATTTAGTAATATAGAATATGTAAACTGAATTACAGAAGTGTATTCAGTAATATAGAATATGTAAGCTGAATTACAGAAGTGTATTTAGTAATATAGAATATTTAAGCTGAATTACAGAAGTGTATTTAGTAATATAGAATATGTAAACTGAATTACAGACGTGTATTTAGTTGAACAGCTGCAATTAAGTGTGACTGGATATGAGAATAAATGAATGCTCAAAGCGTACATACAGCGCTACGCATCATAAGGTATAACATTGTACTACTACTGTGGGTTAGAATAATCCGTTACATTAACATCTAATTTGACAATATACATTGAGGACCTTTATGCATTTGATTTTACAAAAAAAAAAAAAAAATGTCTTCCATAAATCCCTCGAGATAAAACATGGGAGAAATACAAGCCATAAAACACACTCAAAATTAATATGGTCCCTCACCACGATACAAAGTTAAGAGACAGTAGCCAGGTTTTAATATGGTCCTTCACCACGATACAAAGTTAAGAGACAGTAGCCAGGTTTTAATATGGTCCCTCACCACGATACAAAGTTAAGAGACAGTAGCCAGGTTTTTCATCCAATTAGCGACAGATTTTCATGTAAATATTCTAACATCTGCATAAAACAATATTCGTATTTTCTCCACCAGAGATGGGTTTCCATCAAACTTAATTTGTGCGGATAAAAGACTGTGGCGTAGTGCACATAAAAAGTACTTTTGCTGTTAAATTCCCAATAGAAGTTAAATGGGTTTCCATCGCATTTTCAACTCTTGATGGTTTTGTCACAAAAAGAACAGATGTGTTATATAGCGAATGTGCCCACTCTGGTCTCTAGCCAACAGCTTGCAAATGCAGTACGAGTAGGATACCTACATTATGAGATTATTATGGATAAAAGCGATATTATTTTTTCATTTTGTCAAACGGCAACCAAGTATCTATCAATCTGTCAGTGGAATAAGACCCTCGATATGTATTGGAAAGGAGCATCAAGCTCATCACCGTGCACATCCACCACCCTGTGAAGCTCATCATTTATTTCATCTGAAGCCTAATAAACTGCATGCTTTCCTGAGTCGTAGAGGACCACACAACATGTCATCGCCTGACTCCAAGTTGACTTCAATATGATGGTTATTATATCAATATTTAAGCATAAAGGCATTTCCACTACCATTTCTTGCATTATTAATTTTTTCCCGACACAAAATAGATCCCACCGTGTCGAACAAACAAATTGTCTGTCGGCATTTCTACAATTGTACCAGTATTTAATGTTTCCATCCAGCCCAGTCGTAACTTCTTTCATGCGTCAGATAATTCATCCGCATGAAATGGTTGGATGGAAACATGGTTAGTGTCAGACAGGGCAACAGTCATAATTACCAGAGAACATCATTGAAGAAAGAAGTAAACATACACATTCACAAACAATAAAAATAAATATACAATAAAAAAAAAAAATGTATATAACAACATTTATAGTACATGCCAATATTAAATGTCAATTGTCTGACAAAAAAAAAAAACTGTTGGTTTGTGAAAGGGTAGGCGCTTCGGGAGGGGAAGGCTTATGGTTGGTTAGTACTGGAGAGGGTTGTTATGGTAACCAGCCATGCTGGGCTGTGATTGGTTGACAGTCAGCCAGGCTGGCCTGTGATTGGTTGAAAATCAGTGAGCATGCCCAGATCAGTCCTTGCCGGCATCGATCTTCTCTTGTCGTCGTCTCATGATCTCTTGGAGCTCTGAATCCCCACTGCTCTTCTGGAGAACAGTGTTACAGGCTTTAGTTAGTTTCACACGTCCCAACAAACACTGAACAAAAATAGAAACACAACACGCAACATTTTTTAAGATTTTACTGAGTTACAGCTCATATAAGGAAATCAGTCTTTTGAGATAAATTAATTAGGCCCTAATCTATAGATTTCACATGACTGGGAATACAAATATGCATCTGTTGATAACAGATAACTTAAAAAAAAAGATAGGGGCGTGAATCAGAAAACCAGTCAGTATCTGGTGTGACCACCATTTGACTCATGCAGCGTGACACATCTCCTTCACATAGTTGATCAGGCTGTTGATTGTGGCCTGTGGAACGTTGTCCCACTCCTCTTCAACGGCTGTGCAAAGTTGCTGGATATTGGCGGGAACTGGAACACACTGTCGTACACGTCGATCCAGAGCATCCCAAACATGCTCAATGGGTGACCTGTATGGTGAGTATGCAGGCCATGGAAGAACTGGGACACTTTCAGCTTCCAGGAATTGTGTACAGATCCTTGTGACATGGGGCCGTGCATTATCATGCTGAAACATGAGGTGTTGGCAGTGGATGAATGGCACGACAATGGGCCTCAGGATCTCGTCACGGTATCTCTGTGCATTCAAATTGCAATCGATAAAATGCAATTGTGTTTGTTGTCCGTACCTTATGCCTGCCCATACCATAACCCCACCATGGGGTACTCTGTTCACAATGTTGACATCAGCAAACCGCTCGTCTACACGACGCCATACATGCTGTCTGCCATCTGTCTGGTACACATGAAACAGGGATTCATCTGTGAAGAGAACACTTCTCCAGCGTGCCAGCGGCCATCGAAGGTGAGCATTTGCCCACTGAAGTCGGTTACGATGCTGAACTGCAGTCAGGTCAAGAACCTGGTGAGGACGATGAGCACACAGATGAGCTTCCCTGAGACAGTTTGTGCAGAAATTCTTCAGTTGTGCAAACCCACAGTTTCATCAGCTGTCCAGTGGCGGGTCTCAGACCATCCCGCAGGTAGAGAAGCCTGATGTGGAGGTCCTAGGCTGGCGTGGTTTAACATGACCTACAGTTGTGAGGCCGGTTGGACGTACTGCCAAATTCTCTAAAACGACATTGGAGGCGGCTTATTGTAGAGAAATGAACATTACATTCTCTGGTAACAGCTCTGGTGGACATTCCTGCATTCAGCAGGCCAACTGCACGCTCCCTCAAAACTTGAGACGTCAGTGGCATTGTGTTGTGTGACAAAACTGCATATTTTAGAGTGGCCATTTATTGTCCCCAGCACAAGGTGCACCTATGTATTGATCATGCTGTTTAGTCAGCTTCTTGATATGCAAAACCTGTCAGGTGGATGGATTATCTTGACAAAGGAGAAATGCTCACTAACAGGGATGTAAACAAAATTGTGCACAAAATTTGAGTGAAATAATATTTTTGTGCATATGGAACATTTCTGGGATCATTTATTTCAGCTCATGAAACATGGGACCAACACTTCACATGTTGTGTTTATATTTTTGTTCAGTTTATGTGTATTTTTGTTACATTTACTGTGTCTACCCACTTAACTATAAAAAGAGAAATGTGGGGCTCAAGCCCTAAAACAGCCCGACAAGGAGTGTGTGTGTGTATTTCTGTGTGTGTATGTGTGTGCGTAAGTGTGTGCGTGTGTGTGTATATGTATGTGTGCACGACCATTCAAAAGTTTGGGGTCACTTAGAAATGTCTTTATTTTCCATGAAAACATACATGAAAGAATTACAAAATTAATAGGAAATATAGTCAAGACGTTGACAAGGTTATAAATAATATTTTTTAATTGAAATAATAATTGTGTTCTTCAAACTTTGTTTTCGTCAAATAATCCTCCATTTGCAGCATTTACAGCCTTGCAGACCTTTGCTATTCCAGTTGTCAATTTGTTGAGGTAATCTGAAGAGATTTCACCCCGTGATTCCTGAAGCACCTCCCACAAATTGGATTGGCTTGATGGGCACTTCTTACGTACCATACGGTCAACCTGCTCCCACAACAGCTCAATAGGGTTGAGATCCGGTGACTGTGCTGGCCACTCCATTATAGACAGAATACCAGCTGACTGCTTATTCCCTAAATTGTTCATAGTTTGGAGCTGTGCTTTGGGTCATTGTCCTGTTGTAGGAAGAAATTGGCTCCAATTAAGCGCCGTCCACAGGGTATTGCATGGCGTTGCAAAATGGAGTGATAGCCTTCCTTCTTCAAGATCCCTTTCACCCTGTACAAATCTCCCGCTTTACCATCGCACCCCCAGACCATCACATTGCCTCCACCGTGCTTGACAGATGGCCTCCACCATGCTTGACAGATGACCTCCACCATGCTTGACAGATGACCTCCACCATGCTTGACAGATGGCCTCCACCATGCTTGACAGATGGCCTCCACCATGCTTGACAGATGGCCTCCACCATGCTTGACAGATGGCCTCCACCATGCTTGACAGATGGCCCCCACCATGCTTGACAGATGGCCCCCACCATGCTTGACAGATGACCTCCACCATGCTTGACAGATGGCCTCCACCATGCTTGACAGATGGCCCCCACCATGCTTGACAGATGGCCCCCACCATGCTTGACAGATGACCCCCACCATGCTTGACAGATGACCTCCACCATGCTTGACAGATGGCCTCCACCATGCTTGACAGATGGCCTCCACCATGCTTGACAGATGGCCCCCACCATGCTTGACAGATGGCCCCCACCATGCTTGACAGATGACCTCCACCATGCTTGACAG